>NC_041234.1:118961117-119014391 GCF_002837175.3 Physeter macrocephalus
AGAGGCCAGAGGCCCGCGTACCGCAAAAACAAAACAAAACAAAACAAAACAAAATCTCTCCTCTATTAAATCTTGTTCTTAATCATGAACCCTGATTATTTCAGCTTTTATATAATTGTATTAGTGTTTTATAAATTATGTTCTAGCTGATACCCCACTCTACAGGTACATAGATGACTGTGCAAGTGGTAATGTTCATGAAAAGAAAATAATATTTTTGTAAAATCTAGTCTAAGTAAGACAATCATATGAAAGAATCCTGCAGAATATATTTAAGTACAAATGTAAGCACGTTTTGTATCTGTTTTCTTTTAGTAGGAAAACATATTGATTTTTGCTGTCATTTAAAAAGAGGAGATGATGAACATGGTAGCAGCCCTGCTTATGAATATGTGAAATTCATCCTGAGTATAAAAGATATTTCCAGTGGTAAGCGAAACAGTTTTTAATCTTATCTAGATGAAGTTCATGAATTATGCAGCCCTTCATTGGTAATATAAATGCCTTTCTGCTGTTGGTACTCTCACACTCTCTCCTACCCCTATGATCACAGGTTTTGGTGGGCCACAGACGTTAATTAGACTTTAAAAAAATTAATAGCAAAATTTACAAGGTGGGGTCATATGGTAACATGGTGGACTGATCTGATAAGGATGGCTCTTTCCTTCTACAAAAAACAAGGAAATGATTGTTAAAACATAATCTAAGAAGTTTATCGCATAGCCAATCTTAAAAGATAGGGAAATCCATGGGTGCTAGAAATTAAAGGATAAAGTACAAGACCTAGTGATAAAAGGGAGCTGATTTTGTGCTGGGCCTAAGTGAGTTTTAAATCATACATTGGCTCCATTGGCTGGGGTCTGGAGTTCTAACACCCATTCAAGGACCAACACATAAAACCTAGAGACTTAAAATGATCAGTAAGATTCTGTCCACTGGCCTAGAGGAAGAGTAAGCTTGTTATCTCTCTCAGAGTTTGAATGGAAAAAAATGTGTCATTTACAGGAAATCGAAACCCAAATCTGTGTGTCTTACATGTGGATATGGGATCTGAATTTGTAATTTTTAAGGTTTCAGGAACCACAAGCTGATGAATTAACATAAACACTGATTTGGGGCCATTAAAAGATCTAGGGCTTGAATCAAAGGTAAATAGCCCAACAAATATGTGAAAAGATGCTCCAACTCACTAGTAAGCAAAGAATGAAACATTCAAAAACCAATGAGTAGCGCTGTACACGCATCAAAATGTAAACAATTAGGAGTGTGAATAATACCAAATATTGGTGAGGATGTGAGAAATGAAAACACTAGTACGGTGTCGAGAGGAATGTAAACTCATGAAGCCACCCTGGAAAACAGAGTGAACTGAAGTCAATTATCTTGTAGCTCAGCAGTCCTATCGCTGGGTGGAAGTATCGCAGAGGTGAAGTTGCAGAGAGATCTGTGTCTAAGGGGACATGTTCTATGTATGTCATAGTGTTGTTCGTGGTAAGAGGGAGGAATGATGCCCAGCCTGGGCGCGCGTCATTAAGGAAACGGACGAGTAAAATCTGGGGAAAGATACAATATGGAAAACTTTGTAGCAGTCACAAGCAATGAACTCTAGAAATACATAGTACAACATGGTTAGACCTTAAAACTGTATTGTTGGTTGAGAAACAGAATGAGATCTATAGCACATTGCCACTTTTGTAAATTGTAAAAGCATATAGTACATAGGACCAGACTACATATTTTACAAAGTTATATATGAAATGTGGTAGATGACAGTGGGTGCCTGTGGCTGGGGAAGGGACACAGAGAAGAAAAAAGTGAAAACAAGAGTGGGAATTTTTTCTCTGTTCGTAAGATGCCACGAACTAAGAATATAATTAACGCGGTTCTTTGCCACTGAGGTCTAAAGATATAACAAATGAATGAATGGGTAAATAAATAATGAAAATCAGCTCACACATGGTTGTCTGATATCTTTGTCACGTGCCTTTGGAAACCAGAGGTCAAGTACCTTTAAAAAAAACTTGACTACATACACACACAAATTATACACACATTTTTGATACCCACATGGTCTATGTAAAGAAGGGGAGCTAAACTTTTTTGGAGACTAAAATGTCCATTCACAGGGTAAGAACAGAAGACTGACGATCACCCTGAACTCACAATTATTTCTCAGTAAATACTTCATGTTTTGGTGGAGACCAGGGTGGGGAGGGTGACTGGGAAGGAAGACAGAAAAAATTGGTGGTTCGGAATTCTGACAATTGTCAGTGGGGTGGCAAACGGCACACTGATATGGCAGGTGCCCATCCTCTTGTGTAATCGCCCCACCTTTCTATTAGATTGTCACATGTGTGTCTCTGTCTCCCTTAGAGCCTTTGGTGCTCTTCCGTAGCTTCTTCCCCAGCCAGTCCCGTGAGCCGTCTGCCACGAATGTTTCTTTGGAGGATCGGTTTTATCTGGTGGGGACTGTTTGTATCCTCAGGGTTCAAATTCTAAGGGTGAGTATGTTGTGTGTGTGCCTCCCCCATTGTGGCCATGTGGGCTTCCTTTAAAGGGACATGTCACCTTTGGTCTCTCAGCCACTGCACGGCACTGCTAAAGCACCTGATGTGTGCAGGGGGTTGTGTTAGGATATGTGAACGAGAAAAGATCAGCTCCTGTGTTTCAGAAGCTGAATATCTGAGTGGAGATCTGGACATACCCAGAAGAGATGCACACTCATTGACAAATGGTTTTGATAGAATATTAAACAGCTATACAGGGGCTGGGGGTTGGGACCTAGTAAGAGAAGTGACCATTTTGGCAGGTGGCTAAAGAAAGGCTTCTCTCACCAGGTGAGTTTTGAGGCAGCTCTCCTGCTCGCCCAATGCTCACTTAGTATCTTCCTGATAGAGAACTCACAGTCTCTGTCTCTACAAAGAAAAATCAGTCTTTAGAATTCATCTGATCAATTCAGGCTAATGAATTATTCACTAAGTAACATACTTAGTAAGCACCTACTATGTGCCAGGCACTGTGCTAGGTGCTGGGGAAACAGGCAATAGACAAGTAATATTGACAAGTGTCATGGAGATGATAAAACAGAATCATGTGCTAATGACTGGTGTGGGGAGGGAGTTCAGCAGAGTGGTCAGGGAAGGTCTCTCTCTGATGACCTGTCTTTTGAACAGAGACCATGAATGATGATAAGGTGCCAACCCAGTGAAGACAGGAAGGCAATTCATTCAGGTAGAGGGTTCAGCAGCTGTAAAAGTCACGAGGTAGTAACTAGCTTGGAGAGTTCCAGGAAACAAGGACCATCATGTGACTAGAAAAAGGTGAAAGGGGGAAGGAGTAGTAGAAAATAAGGTACAAGAAGTAGGCAGGGGCCAGATTATGTACAGCTTTGAGTGGAAAGTAGGAGGATGGCATGATCTGATTTTGTTTTTAAAAGATCAGGTTGGCTGCTGGCTGGGACTGGAGTACAGGGGAACAGGAATGGAAGCAGTCCTAGATAGAAGCTCACCGATTTGGGTGACAGTTTGGAGGTAGAGCCCTAAGTCCTTGCTGATGCATTGGAAGTGGGTGGGAGAAGACAGAGAAATGACTCAAGGATGACTCAGCTTTTAGGCCCGAGTAGCTCAGTGGATGGAAGTGCCACCAACTGACTTGAACAAGACTGGGACAGTGGGGATTGGGCAGACGACGTGGAGGGCATGGGGGCAAAATCAGACGGTCTGTTTGCGCCACGTGTTAATATTGTGATGATGTTGTAACGTACAACACATTCAACCGCCTTACACGAGAGGCCTCTGGGTTCAGATTTCGCATCCTTCCTTACTAGCTACAGGACCTTACCTAAGTCACTTACATCTTTTAGCCTCAGTTTCTTTTGCTATAAATGGCAATAATAGTACCTCCTTGAGGGTTATTGTGAAGCACAGGTAAGACAGCACCTCTTATCAGGTAAAAGCACTCAGTAAATATGAGCCCTTACAGTCATGATCATTGTCATTATTATCATTATTATTGTTATCACTACGATCCAGAGAGGGCAAAACACCTGCTTTACTTTTCCTCTCAAGTTTGAAATCTGGGCTTTGACTGACCACATTTCAGAAGCTGTGAAGGACCCCTTTACATTCCATTTTAGAATCGTGATCTATGTCATCATTTTTCCAAATTTAAGACAGTGAGAAAATTGGTCGAGAGAAAAGCAACTGAAGGAAGTTGCTGGGTCTGATGGCCCCACTCATTATCCCTCTCCGGCAACTCTCTGGGATTTGAGCTCTCATATCTGCCATGAGAAGGCATACATCCCATCTAGAGGGTCACCCCCCAAATCTACTTCCTCCTCTGAGAAAGAAAAATCTCATTTGACACACCACCCTCATCCTAGGCCCCCTCTTAGCACAGGGATCTCTGTTTGTGATCTATGCCAGTTTTTCTCTGGGTTTCTGGGATATTTGTTCTATACTAGTGGTCATTTCAGAGAACAGATCTTGTGAGAAAAGAGGGCTTTTTGGAGGAAGATTTTGTTCACAGGGTGGCTGTGTAACAGTGGAAGGGCAGTGAACTCAAGAGTTCAACTTTGAAATGGACCTGCTTTGATCCTGCACGTACTAGCTGTACGTGCTTGACCAAATCATTCTATCTCTAGAATCCTCAGTTTTCACATCCGTAAAATCAAGTGCCTTTCTCACACTGGTATACAGAGGAGTTGGATTTTCAAATTTACTACATGCTACACAAATATGTCAGGTATTTTTACTCTATACGTACATTTTAAGTATCTAAAACGCCACTTTTTCTGCAGGACCTTTTCGCTGTAGAGGAGTCCGGTGAAGATGTTCTGCTGGTCCCAGATTCGGACGAGGAACATCTACCTGTGGACCACAGGTAAGAGGCTAATGTTGCCATGAGTAATGGAGACCTAGGGCACGGTTTCATCAAACAAGACTGAAACAAGACAAATCACTATGAATATTTTTCCATCAAAATGAAAATTTAAAAAAGCAAACAACTGAATCCAGATGAGCAATCTACTAGTTTGAATTTCCTTTCCCAGCTAGTATAATTCATATTTTTCTAACTGAATATAAATACAAGTGATTGGCTTTCTATAAAAGAAATAAAGCAGTAAATAGAGCAACCTTGACTGACGGCAGACATTTAATTACTTTCAAATTAAGACAATACGTTTACAAACAGACTTGATTGCTTCCTTTTCTTGAAACACTTTAACTGGTAGAAGAACAAATAAGCATTGTGGTAACTGCTATTATGCAGGTGTCCCTCTTTTTTGTGAATCTAATCTATTCTTTAACATTGGTTTGTTAACAAATTTTCAGAGAACAAAGTGAGTAATTCCATTATTTTGAGTGGGAAAAACAAAAATTCCTAACCCACAGGAAAATGCCACCTTGCTAGGTATCGCTAAAACCCCTTAATACGACTATTTAATAATCTACCAAGAATTTCTACAGAATAGAAATTACTTGTAGTACTATCTAGTCATTGCATATTTGATAAACTCATTAGTAGGTATTTTGTATGTAGTAAGCCATAATAGTAGACACTGCTCAGTGTAGAATATTGAGAATGGATTACATTTTCCTTCTGTATTACAGTGTACATGGATATGTAAATAAATAACAAAACAATACATTAAAGATGAGCACTAGAGGCTTAGCAAAATACTAAATACTAAATACTAAAATACTAAATACTTAGCAAAATAAAATAAACGAGATGATGTTTTGAGAGGCTTCTTCTGATTGAAGGCGTGTTTGTGTGGGGTCTGGTGGGAGGAGGAAGCTGGAGGCTGTGCTGTCTGTTACTCGCCGGTGGGGGGATGAGGTAAGGAAGAAAGGGCTGGTGAAGAAATGAGTTAAACAGGAAATGTCTGAGGTTCATCTGTGTCTGGATCTGAGGAACAGGGGAGAATCTTCCCTTCCTGGCAGGAGAGCTCAGAGGTGTTTGGCTAAGAACCGTTGTCTGAAGCTACACACAGAGCAATGGGATGCAAAACAGAGCTTGAGGTGGCAGTCTGTTTGCATTCCCTTTGCTGGGTGCTCCACAACTCTTGCTAACACGAGACCGAGTTTGTAATTGTGTGTTGAGTGTCACATGTCTGTCTGCTCGTGCCACCATCACATTCACTTGCCCCAGCAAGATTTTTTTTTTGCAGAAGCTCAATTTCTTGTAAATATTCACCATTGTATTTGTGGTTCATAGGAGTTAGGGACATGTGCACCACCAAGCTTAAGACTAATAGCCATTCAAGTCTCTTAATGTGCTTTATCATTCCCAGTGGTTCTTGTAGTGTGGGCGCTTCTTTGGGCCTCTTAGGCTTACCCATTTCCCTTATTAGTTCCTCTACTTTATGAGAAGACCTTTTACTGAATAAGGTGAGAGAGAGACATCTATAAAACATAACGTGTTTAAACAACGTGAACTCTAGGCACTATTCTGTGAGAATACCTGAGGAGGTACACTAGCAGCCCACCATATCCTTTTCACCCAGGAGCACATGACTTAAACATATTCTTGCATGCAACCTAAAACAGATTTGTTTAGTAGGTTTGTGTAGTGAATTTTGTGTACATTAGCAGATAATTATAGCAAATCTTCAGAGAGTGAGAGTTCAGAGACAGAGGAGACCTACATTTTATTTTTAAGTAGAACTTAATTGGATGAAAAATATTCTGATGCAGAAAAGAGCCAGTTACTACATCTGTGCCACTTGGTCTTCACACTTTTCTACAAGAAAAGTGTTTTCTTAAGGCTTAAGATCATACCCTTTCTAATATAGTAAGAAATTATCATTATTGGGTGAATGCACTACAATTTTATATATTTTAATACTTTCATAAAATATTCCTAGTTTCTTCAAATATTAGGCAATGGATTGTTTATCATGTAGACAGTAACATGGAAGCACGACACTTAGGAAACAACTGATGGATTTGATGAAGAAAATTCTGTTTAATTCCAGCCCCCTTCTCTTCCCTCTGCTCTGCTCAGCACCATGGCCGCTGTTCTGGCTCCAACGACCTCAGCTCTCACATGATGGATTGTGGGTGGACCTGACTCGTCCACTAGTCTGAGGTCTATAAAGGAGGGCCAGTCAGCCTCATCCCTGTCTAGCACAGACCTTGACATTGAGCAGGCAGAAATGAACATCTGCTCAGGGACTGATTGATTGATCCTATCAAAATGGTAATCCGTTCCATGCCATGAGACCTCGCAAACATAGTGCGGTATTGTTATAGCTCGGTGCAAACCAGTATTGCATTATTTTTTTTCATAGACTTACTCTCTGTCTTCAGACGAAGTTTTCAGATAACAAGAAGACGAGATTGTGGCGTGTTGGACATTAGTTTGTAGGCACCCTGAGCAGTCCTTGATAACCTGGCTCCCATTTTACAGTCTGAGGGATAGTTAAAAAAGTAATCAGGCACAAAGGTCATAGGGACCTAGAGCTCCCCAGATGCTTCTGGAACTTTCCTTGGTAATTCTCAATGTTCTTTGAAAGGGAAGAAGCATCCTGCTAAGAGGCTTGAAAGCTTTGTCTGTGCTTATGAAAGAAACACAAAGAGGGGAAGTTAAAATGTTTAAAAGAAAGGGTCTGTTTCCATGTAGGATGTCCTGTCCTTGCATGTTTCAGACTTGAGGCTAAAGAACCTTTCATTTCAGGAGAGGGACTCAACATCTGGGTTTTCCATGAGAGCTACAGATGCACTGGAGTAGAAGGTCTTGCTTGAACATAGAAAGAAGTAAGGAACACTTCAGAGTTGGTGAGGGGCAGGCACAGAATTGAATATCGCGGAGTCCTTTCCCATCTTCCTACTGCTGGAGTCAGAGGAAGCAGCGAGCTACTCTTACTTTGTATGTTTAAGTGAGGCCCAGAGTTCTGTCATAGCCTCATCTGAATAGAAATGCATCCTGTACTTTATTCCTCATGATGCGATTTCATGTTTATTGACTTACTCTCCACAGATCAACAACATAGATTTTAGACCCATTGTAGAGATGAGAAAGTGCAGTCGCAGAGGATGTATGATTTTCCCAGTCACGCAGCTGGTTAAGCGGTAGAGCTGGAATTGGGACCCAGATTATCCTGGGCTCGTTTCTCTTAGGACATCAGTTTCAGGAGCTGTGGCTGGTATGGGATTCCAGGGAGAAAACTCAAGAAGTCTTTGGGAAGTACTTGATTGGGGATGTTACTGTGAGAAAACTTTTTTTTCTTTAATTTCATCTTAAATGTAGGGAGAGAGAAGAATTAGTAGGGAAGGCGATCACACTGGTTAGCCCTAACGCTTTTTACAAAGATAGTATCTTTTCACCCAAAGGTAGAGTAGACAATACTGGAAAATCAAATGGCAGGTACTTCCGAGAGTTCTAGTAGCTCTTACCTTTGTTTGCAGTCTTTAGAAACTGCTACAGAGTTGGTCCCCGGGGTGGGGTGGGGGGTGAGACTCCACCTATCAGCAACTGCACCGAAAAGAATGTCCCTGGCTAATTCCCCTTTCAGCTTGTTTCAGAGAAGCGTTATCTTGTACAAAAGTGTGAGGAGAATTTGGCGAAGATGCACAGTGGTCCTCATTAGTGAGGTTTTGTTGTACGGAGCCTTGGTACTATTCTGTACTGACTTCATCCCTTATGTCTGCGTCATCTCGACCAGGGGGAGGGCCCTGTACCTCATTGTATCACATGCCATTTGGTTGGATTTCTCTAGCGCTAGATATTTAGCTTGCCCAGTCTCATCACTCCAGCCCAATGAAACTTATTCATACAGCAAATATTTAGCACCTACTGTGTGGGAGTTTCTGTCCTAGGCTCTGAGGATACAGCAGTGAACAAAAATCCTTATCTTCCTGGGAAGCTTATATTCTAGTGGAGGAGAAAGAAAATCAATTAACAGACCAAGGTAGGTTAGATGGTGAGGAGGACTGCGGGAAAATATTAAGCATTGAAGAGAGATAGGGAAGGTTGTAGGGGAAATTAAATTGTATTAGGTTTTGCCATATGCAATTGACATTTTTTCTGTTTAAGAGATGGTGCAATATTGGCAATTTCCAATGGTCAGCATAATAGGTAGGGTGGCCAGCTAAGGCCTCAACAAGAAGGCGACTTTTTAGTTAACACCTGAAAGGAGTGGAGGAGCAAGCCTTGTGGATTTGGGAGGAAATATTCCAGACAGAAGGAAGAGCAGATGCAAAGTCCCTGAGGCAGGAGCACACTGGGTATGTTTGAGAAGCCAGTGTGGCTGGAGCAGGTTCAGCAGTGGACGACTAGTAGGAGAGGAGGGCAGAGAAGATTGGAGGGTTAGAACCCACAGAACTTGGGGAGGACTCCAGCCAAGACGGTGAGAGCTGCTTTTGGGGAGGAACTGGGAGTAGCCCGGAGACAGCCTTGTTAGAGTCATCCACCATTAACCGAGACGTGGGATTGGGGTTTTTAAGGCTACAAGATTTGTTTTTGTTTTTTTCTTAGCTTGGCCAATTACAGGCTGTGTGATCTTAGAGAAGCCTCATTAAGTCTCATGCTCTTTATCTATAAGTGGTGAGGATCATTACTGCAGAATGTGCATGACCATGAAATCAGGGAATGAGATCTGTTTTGATAAGTAAATGAAAGCTATATGCTTTATAAAATACCATACAAGGTCAAGTTATTATCAGTTAGGAAGTACTTCCAAATTATAGAATAGTTACAGTTTTTGTTTGAATAGTTAAAATGTAAAACTGTACTCAATCCTGGGAATTCCCTGGTGGTCCAGTGGTTAGGACTCCATGTTTTCACTGCCAAGGGCCTGGGTTCAATCCCTGGTCGGGGAACTAAGATCCCATAAGCCGCATGGCCAAAAAAGCAAACAAACAGAAAACCAAAAACACTGCTTAATCCTTACTGAGTTATAAAGACATTATTAAGTGCAAAGGGCTACCTGTGAACCCGGCTTACGGACATGATTTGAAGTCTATGTTTGGTGATTTCTTCAACAGTCTTACTACTTTTCTGTTAATTTAAGGTTGTTCTCCTTTTCTGTGTCAAGCCAGCATCTTTAAACCTCCATCCTTATGAGATGGTTCTGTGTTCATTAACACCCAAATTGTTCCATGAAAAGTGTCCATGCCTCCTTGCTGGGTGGCGGAGGTGTGACCCAGTCTGAACGTGATGGAATTCTCAGCTTGGAGGCCACATGCAGTCAGATGATTCCGGGCCCTCACACCCACCTGGGAGGCAGGCTGACAGATAAGGAAAGGAGTTGGGGTGTTCCAGCAGCCTGGTGTCAAAGGAAATAGCCCCTGAGATATTTAACTTGTCCTATTGTTATGTTCAGGGTCTGGTTCTTAAGAAGGGCAGACATAAAACAAAAGACAGAAGAAGGGGTGCAGTCTCAGGATTCTGGGTTTTAGACTTCATCGTGTTTCTCTGACCTCTAGCCAACCGGTATCCCATCTTCAACTACATAACAAATTATTTTGATCATCTAAAAGCATCAAATCATTAGACAGTCTTATTAGATTTACGATTGATAAGAGCAGTTTCAATGTTAATATTTTTATTTATTTATTTATTTATTTATTTTTTGCTGTGTTGGGTCTTCCTTACTGCGCGCAGGCTTTCTCAAGTTGCAGCGAGCGGGGGCTACTCTTGGTTGCGGTGCGAGGGCTTCTCATTGTAGTGGCTTCTCTTGTTGCAGAGCACGGGCTCTAGGTGCGTGGGCTTCGGTAGTTGTGGCTCACGGGCTCTAGAGCGCAGGCTCGGTAGTTGTGGCGCACGGGCTTAGTTGCTCTGCGGCATGTGGGATCTTCCTGGACCAGGGAACTTCCTGGACCAGGGCTTGAACCCGTGTCCCCTGCATTGGCAGGCGGATTCTTAACCACTGTGCCACCAGGGAAGTCCCTCAATGTTAATATTTTTTGAAAAGCTCAAAGTAAGTTTTGTACTCCAAACTCATGGAAGCAACCCTGAAATCACTGAGGGTTTAGACCCTAATGAAAAGAAGTCTAATAAATATCAAAGTTTAGAAAAATCTGGGTTGAATTATCTGAGTATTAGCCTATTTAGGAAAAGTAGTTTTGGAGAAATACGCTGGCAGCTGCTTGTTCTACTCAGACAATTAACAATGTAATATTTTCTCCTGATGGTATGCATTTGTCATCCTGTAATGAAGATGTCAGGCTGTGTATTAGGTACCTGAAGAAGTGGGATAGGATCCTGCTCTCTTTCAACTTAATACTTTTTGCTTTACCTTTTTTTAAAATTGAAGTAGAGTTGATTTACAAGGTTGTGTTAGTTTCAGGTGTACAGCACAGTGATTCAGTTATGCGTATATATGTATATATTCTTTTTCAGCTTCCTTTTCATTATAGGTTATTACAATATACTGAGTAGAGTTCCCTGTGCTCTACAGTAGGTCCTTGTTGGTTACCTATTTTATATTACAGTAGTGTGTATCTGTTACTCAAACTCCTAATGCTTTACCTTTTTTTAAATCCCAGGACATTCTTTTGCTTTAGCTCCATTAAACATTTTTTTTAACTTTTAAACTTTTTATTTGACTCTGACAGGAACTACCATATGCATCCTCCTTTACTCACAACTGTTTACATTTTGCCCCATTTGCTTTACCATTATTCTCTCCTTCTCTTCCCCCTCTGTCCCACTTCTGCCCTCCCTTTCCTGTCTCTCCCGTCTCCTCTCCTCCCCTCTCACCCCCTTTTCTCCCTTCTCTTCCCCTTCTCTTCTTTCTCTCTCTCCCCTCCCCTCTGCCTGATTCATTCATTCATTATTTATTCATTTGTCTATTCAGTGGATTTTAATCTTTTGCTATTATTATTTATTTCAATGCTCTGATTGTCCTAGCATCGACCAGTGACAGCCCCTTCAGTCTGGCTCTTGTGTCATTTTGATACTTCACACCATTCTTGGAGCATTCCTTCCTTTCTGGCACTATGATGTTCCAGGTTCATTTTGTACTATCTCCACCCCAGCCATGAAATCAGCTTGTTCGCTAAGACTTAGTCAAAAGGGAGTCCTGGCTTCCTCAAGGGCAGCTATTTAGAAACTCTCGGTGCTGCTTGTACTCATTGTTACTGATTTGTTACTGCTTATAGGTGCTTTGCGAACTGGGAAACAAATACACACACGATACACATACTGTATACATAGGCATAAAGATCCATATATTTATTTCCATATCTACCCATCTATATGTATGTATACCTTTGTGTATGTGTCTGTATCCAATAATACACGCCATGACTTCATACCGATACCTCCAATCGTGAGCCAGCACTACAAGGTTCATTCCAGTCTTCCCGTTTCCACTTTTGCAACACTCTTCTCCACTAGTCAGAGAGGCTTGGGCTCGTTATCCTCCATATATTTACTTATTTGCTCAAGTCAGGAATGCACAGAGAGTAATTGTAGGGTTGCCATGTCATGTCATTGTGAAAAGCAAACCTCCTCAATTAAGTTCATATTACTTGCATTTTTTAAGGTGAAATTTACACATAATGAAAGGCACAGATCTTAAGTATATTTGACAAATGCATAAACCCATGGGACCCACATTCCTATCAAGACATACGGTATTTTCAACACACTAGATAGCTGTTTCGTACCCCTTCCCTGTTATCCCCGCACTTAGAGGCAACCCCTGTTCTGATGTTTTTAACCATAGGTTAAATTTTCCTTTACTAGAGTGTCATAAAAATGGAACCATATAATATATAGTCTGTTGAGTCTGCCCTTTTAAACTCGGCATGATGTCCCTGAGATGCATCATGTCACATGTATCAGTAGTTCATTCCCTTTTGTTGCTGAGGAATATTCTATTCTATGGATAGACTACAATTTGTTAGGCATTTTTCTTTCAATGAACATTTATGTCTAGTTTGTGGTTACCGTGAATAAAGCTGCAGTGAACATTCTTTTACAAGTATGTCTGTGGACACATATTTTCATTTTTAAGTTATTACACACATTTGTTCAATTATACAGTAAAATTGATTTGTTTTCTCTTGGTGTACAGTTCTGTGTTTTCTAACACATCCATCGATTTGTGTAACCATGAAAGTAGTCAAGATAAAGACCAGTTCCATCACACCTCCAAAAGTTCCTCGTGCTGTCCCTTTATAGTCAGTCCTGTCTCACCTCACCCTTAACCCCTGTCAGCCACTAATTTATTCTGCAGCCCTATAGTTTTGTCTTTCTGAGAATATCATATAGAGTCATACAGTATAAAATCTTTCAAGATTGGCTTCTTTCTCTTAGCATAATTCCTTTGAGATCCATCTGAGTTGTTGCATCCATAACTGTGTATTGATGAGTGGCATTTTGTTGTATGGATGTCTCACGGTTTAGTCACTCACCTGTTGAGGGACATCAGAGTTGTTGATGGGTTTTGGCAATTATTAATAAAGCTGCTGTAAACATTCGTGGACGGGTTTTTGGTGTGGACGTACGTTTTCATTTCACTTTTTTAGGGTATTGAATTATGCTTTTAACTTGCATTCCAGGACTTCCCTGGCGGTCCAGTGGTTAAGACTCCACGCTTCCACTGCAGGGGGCGCGGGTTTGATCCCTGGTCGGGGAACTAAGATATTGTATGCCACGCGGCATATGGCCAAACAGACAAACAAAGAAACAAAAACACTAACTCGCATTCCACTAATGACTAAAGATGTTGAGTATCTTTTCATCGTTTGAATGTTCAAATGTCTTGCCTATTTTCAAAGTTATGTTGTTTGTTTTCTTATTATTGAGTTTTGAGAATTCTTTGTATATTCCGGATACAAGCCTTTTGTCAGATGTTTAATGTGCGAGTACTTTCTCTCGTCTGTAGCTTCTTTTTTCGTTCTATTAACAGTGTTCTTTTGCACAACAAAAGTTTTTAATTTTGAAGGGGGATAATTTCACCATTTTGTTTTCCTCTGATGGATTCTGCCATGTCATGGTGCCATGTCTAAGAATTAACTGCCAAAGCGAAGGTCACATAGATTTTCTCCTCTTTTTTTCTAAAAGTTTTATAGTTTTATATTTGGGTCGATGATCCATTCTGCGTTCATATTTTTATAAAGTGTGAGTTTTAGGTTGAAGTTCATATTTTTTAGCATATGGATGTCCGATTGTTCCAGAACCATTTGTTGAACTATGATCTTGTCCCTCTGCTGCTCAGAAACTTTCAATGCTCTCCCCTCGCTCTTAGAAGAAAATCCACAGTCCTTTTGTATGATCTGTAAGGTATGCTGCTCTCACGCCTGTCTACTCCTCAGATCTCATTTTGTGCCACGCTCCCTCTTATATATCCTGCTCCAGATGCACTAGCCTCTTGTCCTCTGTGAATTCTCCAAGCTCTCTTCCAGTGCAGTGCTTAGGTCCTCAACCTGAAACACTCTTCAACTTTGCTGTCACGTGGTTGGCATGATGCTCTCCTAGGTCCATTTTGAGTTCTCTTCCCGTGGCAACCTGCCCTTTTACTTCGTCATGCTTTTGGCAATTTGTAAATGTATAGTTATCTTTGGACTATTTGTTCATTGTCCGGATTCCCCATGAAACTATAAACTCCACACGGCTGCATTCTCAGCGTCCAGCACTGTGGCTGCCCTCAAAACTTACTGCCTGGTGTGGAGATGGACAAGTAAACCAGAAATGATAATAAAGTCACCATTCCATGGAAATGCCGTCGAACCCCTTTCACTGTACCTCCGTTCCTGTTTTCTGCATGGACTAAAATGTCTTTTCCCTCTGTGCTTTGTATGCTCACACCCTCCTCACCATTCAGGAACCAGTTCATTCCTCCTCTCAGAAGTCCTTCCTGACACCCAGGTTGGAAGAGCTCTCCCCTCTCTACTTTCTACTTTCCTACTGACACTCTCCACTTTGCCTTGCAATCACAGGGACTGGCTTAGCTCTTCTTCTAGAGAATCAAAAGCTCCAAGAGGGAAGTATCCAAATTGCATTCAGCTTGTGTCTCCCTCAGTTCAGAGAATAGGTCATCTTCTCCAGTTAACTCACTTTCTGATTTCGAGGAGACAAGCGTGTGATAGGCCGTGTGTCCACCTGGCCACTAGAAGCTGAGGGGTCTAATTTGCAGGATGAAAAAGGAAAAGAAGGCCCAATTTAAAGTCATATCTCATATCTACACAACCAACACTTAGGCCACCAGTGCTTTAACAAGCAGCAAAGACGCATAAAAAGTTTTTTTTCTTTAACGTGTGTTGGGACTTGACTGATTTCTGTTGCTTTATTTCCACAACCGGCTCAGTACGGCTCAGTACTAGTCCTATAAAAGTGACAGAAGAAACACACAGAATGTCACCTTGGAGAAATGACTGAGAGAGTGGATTTTAAAGTAGGAAGATTGGGATGCCAAATAAAACAAGGCTGTTTGGCAAAACCTTACCATGAACATATGTCCCCAGGCCCGGCCCTCTGGAGCCACTGGCTGTATTAAAAAGAAGTTGGTCCTGCTCTGCTTTTGAGATGTAGAAATGTTATGTGCGTTTCCTTCCTTTGAAGTGCTGTGTCAAGGGAGTCATTTTGACTGAACAGTGGTGAACTTCAGTTTTTTTAAATTGATTAATTTATTTTTGACTGTGTTGGGTCTTCGTTGCTGCGCGCGGGCTTTCTCTAGTTGCGTCGAGCAGGGGCCACTCTTCGGTGTGGTGCGTGGGCTTCTCACTGCGGTGGCTTCTCTTGTTGCGGAGCACAGGCTCTAGGTGTGCGAGCCTCAGTAGTTGTGGCACGCGGGCTCAGTAGTTGTGGCTCGCGGGCTCTAGAGCGCAGGCTCAGTAGTTGTGGCGCACAGGCTTAGTTGCTCCGCGGCACGTGGGATCTTCCCGGATCAGGGCTCGAACCCGTGTCCCCTGCACTGCCAGGCGGATTCTTAACCACTGCGCCACCAGGGAAGCCCCGATGAACTTCAATTTCTCAAAAAGTTTTTAGAACATTTCACGCTGGAAGAAATATGTGATGGTAGATCAAAATTTTTGATCATCAAATATTTGATAATATGAAAATAATGGCATCTGCAAGTAAATATGGTAGCAGATGAACTATAAAAACACATCTGAGCTGTCAGTTCTAGTCTTTCAAATACTTTGGTCTCTTGGAGTAGGAGATGCATCCGTATAGAACGCTCTGTCCTCTACTGGAAGGCTTGGCCTAAAAGGCTTATTAGTTAGCGGGAACAGAGCAAACTCTCTTTATATCTTACCACACAGTGCTTAGTATAGTCTCTAGTCTGATTTATGAATTTCTCCTGGAATGAATTTTCCACAAATATATGATGAAGAACTGCGTAGCCTTGACATTCATTCTGCCTATGAATGTCTTTAGTGTTAGCAGCTGGCATCCAGGCTGGGTTCCAGGCATGCCCCAGTGACTCACCAACCAACACTATATGTCACCTTCTCTACATTTGAAAGAGGAGCAGACCACAGAACACTAATCAGATTCTAAAGGTGCCTTCTTATTTGCTTAATATTTCTACACTGTTCAGAAGAGGCCAATAGCAGCAATATTCTTTTCAAGATGATAAAACCTCGCAAAAAATATTTTGGTAATTGATGGCCTGCCATTATTTTCATAGCAATAAGGTTTTTGTTTGATTGGTGTTTGTCTGTTTTCTCTTGATTCTTTGGCATCAGAGCACTTCTCGTCATAGATTACTTGCCCTTTGAGGTACAGGGGACATGAGACTAGGATTCTTACTGTGTTGGTGATTTGTATTACTTGCAAAGTGTTATGAATGTTATGCATTTCTTGCTTTTCCATTCTGGTGAGGAAATACCGCTGAGTGCCATTAGATGTTTTTCCTCTTTTGATGTGTTTGTGGAAAACTGGCGTAACCAAAAAAGCACATTAAAGAAGTTCAAACTGGCCCTTTAGAG
Organism: Physeter macrocephalus; assembly: GCF_002837175.3. Classification (NCBI taxonomy): domain Eukaryota; kingdom Metazoa; phylum Chordata; class Mammalia; order Artiodactyla; family Physeteridae; genus Physeter; species Physeter macrocephalus. The sequence continues at coordinate 118,978,007 of NC_041234.1, forward strand.
AGTGATGTTCTCTATGAAATGGATGGAGTAAGCCTCTGGTGGAAACTTTCCCATTTGGACTCCATCCTTTGTAAAACATCGAACTATATGAGGGTTGGAGCATTTGAGTTTTGTTCCTTTTTAGGTGTGTATGAGTAGTGTTTCGAAGCAAGTCTATTAACATATAACTAAGACAGGGATTGAGTTTTCTTAACTGTGTGATAAAAGTAATTACCTACCAGATAATTTTAAAAGCAACTCCATATTTTAAATAGTTTAAACTCAACATTTTGTTTTAAATCTTCATAATCTAATATGTAAAATCATCTGGACTATTCTATATAAGTTCAATTGTATATCAGCTTAGATATATTAGCTTCAGAACAGATATCTATCAGCCCACACAAACAGTACGATTTTTAAAGTCCCAAGAATCTATGTCCATGGTTTGAGCAGGAAGAATGGAAGGTGCTATTGGTAAAGTACATTTGGCTTGCAGACCTGATGTCATCCTCTGATGGGCACCAATCCGCTCTGCACTTTAGTCAGGGCGCAGTGAGGGATGCGGTGCTCATAGCAGGGAGTCTGAGAGAAGAGCCGAGTATTTCCCAAGCCATCTTATTTCATTTTCTGCCTACCTCCCAACACACACACACACACACACACACACACACACACACACTCACACACACACACACACACACACACACACACACACACCACACACACACACACACACCCCATTCTCCTGCTCTACCCTTTTTGACCCTGGAGTAATGGGTCAGAAAATGCATATTCTTTTTGCCAGAGCTTGAACCTAAAAACTGCCAGAGGCTTTAATATCGGATAGTCAACAGTATGAATTTCTCTACTGAAGAAGAGTCTGGTAGATTCAGATAATGCACTCCTTCTATTCAGAATATCTGAATAAAATATCATATTTTGCCCTTCCCATCAAAAAAAAGAAAGAAAGAAAAACTTCTTGAGACTGAAAATGATCATTTAATCCAAAAATATATCTGGAAGCAGCCACTCATAAAGTGTTTGTATATTCAAGGCTAAAATGTTGTTTTTTTTTAAAAAAAGGAGGGTGAATTTGTTGTCTCTTTGTTAGCAGGAAACTATAATCTTTAACAATTTCAGATCCTTCAGGATCTTGCCCAAGTGAGAATAGATGGGGCTTCTTTGATGAGACTCTGAATTTTCCACTGGCTTCCATAGTCATTGGGGGGAAAGAAATCTTTTACCTACTTGTGTTTTTTGAAATTGTGATATGTTTATTCAGTGTCTTTCATTTGGGAGAAGTCATGACCAGCTCCAGGCGAATTCGTCAACAACAAGTTCTTAAAAGGCTTTCTGCTAAATGGTCAATTTGTCCAGTGGCCAAATTGCCAAAAATTAATTTATCCAGAAATAATCCATAGAATGACCAATGTAAAAAATTTACCCACATTTATTGATTCATCAAAAAGCGTGTCTTAAGAAATACTCTTCCTGAATGTATTTCAAAGATTGAAAACATTTTTCTGAAAGGGACCAGATAGTAAATATTTTAGGCTTTCTAGACTACATAAAGTCTCTGTAGCATTTTCTTTGTTTGTTTTACAACCTTTTTAAAAATTAAACATCATTCTTACCTCGTACAAAAACAGTCTGCTGCCAATTTTGGCTCACAGGCTGAGCCCTTATATATTCAAATAATTTGTATTTTTTCATATGAATGTTATTCTTAATTATATGCAATGACTACATTCTTGAATATATTCAATGACTATATCCTTGTGTTGACCTAAAACAAATAGACTGCCAGATGTTTCTCCAGCAAAGATGCGTTTATTTGGGATCAGCACTGAATGGCAGTTCAGGGTCTGCAACCATGACTAGCCGCATGCAAGTCCCTGCATGTCAAGGAAAGGCGAGCACCTTTCTAGAGAGGAAGAGGAAGTTGGCAGGGCCATAGTAAACATAGTCCATGGCTTCTCATTGGCTGAGTCCTTGCCAGGAAATAAAAGGAGTCTTTCTCTTCCTGTTAGGCTCTGTAATTGTCACAGGGCATGACAGGTCTCCTTTCTGGCGTCCCAGTTCTATTTAACGGAGACTTCTGTGTATTATTTTTTACATTCTCTGAAAGCATTGCTGATCAAGAGTCGTTTTATTTAGTTTCAGCTACTTTTTGTCCCTCAGCGTCAGGAAGGACCTTTCCTGGGTGTAGTGTCTCACGTCAGAGGGAAAGTGCACAGAGTGGACACATTAATTTATTAGTAATGTTAAACCTATTAACATTTGAGTAATAAAGATGGGTAAGAGGGAGAACTCTCAGACACTTTTTATCCGAAGTCCGTATGTTATCAAGATCATAGATATTGAAGATCATCCAAAGCCTTATGCCATCATCGAAGGTTTGGCAACAAACTTCCAACAGGCCTGGTCTGGATATCTTGGGAAAGCTGTGACATCAGATGTTGTATGCTTCAGTTCTGGTAAATCTTTACTTTCAGGTCACCGGCTGATGTGCACGTTCAGTCAGGGTTTGATGTTTTCTTTAGGTGGGTCACGTGAACCCAAGAGTCCATTCCTTTCAGTCTGGTGGCACAAGGGTTGGTTAGCAGTACTTCACAGAGGCCTTTCCAGCAAGGTTGAAGAAAGTTCTTCTGGAGTTGTGTTTTCTAATAGATAAAATCTCCACATTGCAAAGTGTAACGCTTAAGGTCTTCATTTCCCAAGGGTGCACGGTAAAAAGACTGCTTGAACAAAACGTGGATATTTTTGATGGAAACAACTAGGCCTTTGCAATTTTGGAATATCTCTCCTTTTATCCACTGTGAGTTAGAAGAAGCAAGAGCCAAGTGCATTGGTGTCCTGTGACTCTCTCAAAGGGTGAGAGTTTATAGTTCCAAAAGGGATGGATCTGAGATTTAGAAGGACCAGCAGCAGTGCTTGTGGCCAAGGTATTTGGAGGGCCTCTACGTATTTTGCCAGTTGAGTCTTAATAATGCTATTAGTACATTGGATTAAACCAAAAGATTGAAGGTGGTAAGCACAGAGAGGAAGTGTTGTAAAACCAGCCAAACAGCACAGACTTGTCAAAGCACCCGGCCAGTAAAATGGGTCCCCCAATCACTATGAAGTTCAAGGGGAAGTTTCCAGGTAAGGAGAATCTTTTCCAAAAGAACATAAGCCACCGAGATGGGAGTAGCCTATCTTCAAGGGAAGGCTTTAGTCCAGTGTGAAAACATACAGACCGTGCCTAAAACATGTTTATATCCATCAGATGGAGGAAGTTGTGTGAAATCCATTTGCCAGACCTCGAATGGTCCGTTAGGCAGTTTAAAATGTCCAGGAGCAGTGCAAACAGACTTCCCTGGGTTGGACTTAGAACAAGTGGGATAAGTGAGGTGTAGGCACTTTTTTGTGACCTTATTGATGTTTCTCCACCGATACTGGTTCATGAAGACTTATCATTTTATATTAGACGAGTTATTTAATCCATGTACAGTGGTGAGCAGGACTGGGTCATTATTTGGTCCAAACCCAGAGCTTTCTCTTTTTATCAAACCCACAACTGTTGAAGTTCCAATCTTGTCTTTCCTTTTCTCTAGCCATTTTTTTTTCTAAATTATCATTTGGGAAAATATCTCTTTGAACCACGACAGAGGTTTGGCTGCTGTGGGTCCCTTGAACAGCAGCAGTCCTTGCAGAAATATCAGCAAAGCTCATTTCTCTTAAGCTTCCAGAGAGTCAAGTTCAGGATGCCCTGGAGTCTTAATAGTAGCTAAACTGACAGGTAAAAGTATTGCAGTGACTGTGATGGCTCTAAGGCAAGGGGTGTACCCTTGTGACTCACGGTCCACTTGCGGTGCGTTAATGGTCAGCCCATGTTTTGGGGTGAGTTCCCCAAGGGCATTCGGGGATCTGATAATTGGGATGCCCAAGGGCAGGCTTTGAAGGCTGTGCCATCCAGTTCATCCCATAAAATTGTGTCGGGGTTGTTACTGGTTAGTAAAGCATCCAGAGGTTTGACCATAAGAGAGAAATCTGGAATTCAGTTTCGGCAATAACCGACTAGCCTGTGAAAACCTCACAGTTGGTGTTTAGTTTTGGGTTTGAGGAAACTTAGGACGCCATGAAGTCTAGCTGGATCTAGGTGTAACCCTTGTTCTGATATGAGATGTCCTAAATATCAAACTGGGCAAACTGTAATTTTTCTCTGGCGCCCTATGTACCTTTAAGGCTAAAAGCTCTAGCAAGTGGGAGACAAACAAACAAACAAAAGCTTTAGCAAGTGGCTGGTGTCTTCCTGTGAGGAGGCTTGAGAATCATCCACACAGTGCAATGAAGTAGAGCCTCTAAGGAAATTCATATCATCCCGGTCAGCCTTCAGGATCTGTGAGGAAGTAAGGACTGTCAGTAAAACCCCGAGGTGTTACTGTCCAGGTGAATTGTTTCTCTTCCCCAGTGAAGGCAAAAAGGTATTGGCTGGCTTCATCAACTGGAACACTAAAGAACGCACTGCACAAATCAATTATGGTAAAGAATTTACTTCCGGTAGGAATATATGTTAGTAATGTATGAGGGTTAGGAACAACAGGGTGTCAAGGGATAACAGTGTAGTTTATTGCCGGGAGGTCCTGGACAAACCTCCACCCTCAGCCCTTAGGTTTTCTCACTGGTAAAATGGGAGTGTTACAGGGGCTAGAACAAGGGATAACGAGACCTCGAGCCTTGTAAGCTTCTATTATGGGCTCTATGCCTTCGTGGGGTTCTTTACTTAGAGGATATTGGTTAATTTTGAGAAGAGGTTTTGAGGGGTCTATTTTAATTTTGATGGGAGGTGTGCTGTGCATTTTGCCAACATCAGTTGGAGATTTTGCACGTAAAGAAAGTGGTAGCCGATTCAACAGGGATAAATGATCAGTGTTTCCAGAATCCATTTTATTATCATCAGAGATGAAAAATAAAAGATGCCAAAGGGTCATTTAATTCATCTGGTGAGTTACTTTGATGACCGCTATCAACTTCTAGAATTATTTCCCCCTTTTGTGAGACAGAAATTCTAGCATGATACTTCCCTAAGAAGTCTCAGCCTAGTGAATGGATAGGAGTAGAGGAACTAAGGAGAAAAGAGTAAATAAAAAAAAAAGGGGGGGGGGCTAAACAAAAGGGAATAAATTCAGAGACAGGAACCTCTTGAGGTTCGTTAGAGGTGCCCGCTATTTGAATTGTTTTAGTACTCTGAAGCAGGTGCTGTTTTACAGCAGCGGAGTTGAGCACTGAGAGTGTGGCTCTAGTGTCAATTGGGACTGGAAGAGATTCACTCCACCTCTGGAGAAGTATTTCTCAAAGACGATTGAAAGGCCTCCCTTTCAATGGGATTAGCAAGAGCCCCTGTAGTTCCTCAGAGCCCATCACTGGGGGTTAGGAGAGCATTGAAAAGGCTGGTTAGAGGGCTAAAGGGGCCTAAAATGCTTAAATTTGGAACAATCTGTTTTCCAATATCCTGGCCCTTTGCAATAATAGCAGAAACTAGGAGGGTTGTGGTTTCATTTAGGATCCTTCATTTACTTGAGTTGAAGATTAAGAATGTTGGTGGCCTTCCTTTGAGGTGACTTATCTAGAGTGTGAGAGAGCTGGTTTGCCAGATTAATTAAATCTGCAGTGGACATAGTTGCGCATTCCATCCTGGTCCTTTTTACTAGAAGGAGAATGTCCCGCTTCAGTCCACTGATAAACATAGAATTAAAAGCTACCCAGGTGGAATCGACATCTGAAGGAAGACCAGAATTTGTTTTTAATAATCTGAAGTCAATTATAATATTCATGAACAGGTTCGTCGTATTTTTGTGTTCAAGCCTGAATTTTGTTCCAATAAACAGGCTTTAGCAAAGCCCTAGGAATTGCTCACAAAGTTGCCTAGTGATTGCCTGAGCCTGATCATATAATAAGTCAGTGGGTTGGTCTCCCCGTTGTAATTCCAGAGACCTTTCAGGATTTTCCCCATTAGTGGTTTTCATCTAGTGCTGGGCCTGGCCTTCACAGTCAAGCATATGAACTAGCTCACGTAAGCAGAGAAACCAGGTTGATAAGTTTGAATGACTCTATTAAATTCTTCAGAAAATCTGTGGGGATCTTTGGTTACTTTGGGAAAGTCTTTGACTGTGGCTTGCAGTTCAGCTTTAGTGCAAAAGGAATATGAGAAATAAATGGTTTAAGCCTTTGTATCCTCAGAAGGCTTAACTCTAAAGGGACAGGTCCCGACAAGTTCAGAGGAGAAGAGAGTGGAGAGAGTTTCAGAGAAGAGGGAAAGTTTGGTGGGAGAATGGGTATGGGAGATTTGAAGGTATAGAGGAGGCATAGGTGGCATAGAAGGGAAGGAGGAAGATGGCGCTGGAAGTGAGGCTATGAGGAAGTGAGGGAGAGACACAAGATGGTGCCGAGGCAGAACCTAAGACAAAGAAGCCAAGGAAGAAGAGTCCGAGGCTTAGGGAGCCATTTTATCTGTCCATAATCCTTTGTTTGCCTCAGTTAATCTTAAAATCTTATTTTGCAGAGAGGCAATTTTAGACTCCTCATAATATTGGGAAGCCTCAAAATCCCAATGGAAATCAGCATTCCACTCAGTCCTGGAAAAGTTTTGAGCTACTATAGTCCAATTCAGTTTTAAGGAAATTAAGGTTGGGGATTTCAAAAGTTCCCCATCACGGCCATGGATATGCTAAAGTGCCTTTGGTCAGGTCAGTCCGTTTAGTTAGAAATGTGCGTGAGGAAGGACCAAAGGTTTTTCAACATAAAACAGGCCAGAGTCCCTGTCGGCGGGGGGTGCCCACAAAATGCTTAGATAGCTGGGACCCATTTCCTAGAGGTTTTTCCTCTAAAGGACGGTTTTCAAACAGCTTAAACAGCTTACAGCACAAATGGCTCAACGCATACAGCTTGCAAGCGAATCCCAGCCGATCTTAAGGAAATAGCTTGGTTTTGGAGGAGCCACGCTGAAGGGTTTTTTTTAAAAGCCAGTCTCCAGAAGACAGCCCTTTCGAAGGAATAGGCTGAAGGCTGAACCGGCACAGTTTTATTTGAAGCAGCCCCTTCCCGATGGAATTGGGCCAAAAGCATTTTCAGCCAGCTTTGGTTGAAGCAGTCTGATCTCAAGATCAGACCTAAGTGCCAAACGAATACTCGCATACAGAACAAGGCCTTTACCGGGAAAATGAAACCTTAATATAGATGCCGAATAAAGCCTGGAGAGCTTCAAACGCGAAGAGGGTGTGAACCCAGATCCAGGAGAAAGACGTACCTTCACACTCCAGGGTTGGTGAGAAAAACAGTGAACAGCAATGGGCTCAGTGTAGGTACCACACCAGCTCGCTCACCAGCCCTGGAGCCGTTGAGAGTATTCTCCGGTCCCTGCAAGGGCAAGCAAAGCGTTGACCTGAGACAACTAGACAGCCAGCTGTTTCTCCAGCAAAGATGCATTTGCTTGGGATCAGCAGAGAATTGCAATTTGGGGTCTGCAACCATGGCGAGCCACTTAGAAAGCCCTGCACGGCCAGGGAAGGAGAACCCTTTTATAGAGGGGAAAAGGGAGTTGGGGGAGCTACAGTAAACAAAGAGTCCACGGCTTTTCTTTGCTTGAGTCCTTGCCAGGAAATAAATGGAGTCTGTCTTCTTCCTCTTGTGCTGTGCTGTTGTCACAGGGCGTGAGTGCGCCCCCTTCTGATCTCCCAACTCTACCTAAATGGCCTTTCTGTTTATTAATGTTTTACAGACCTTATACATTATTCACCTTATGGAGCTTTATTTTCCTCGTCTGTAAAGTGGGAATTAAAACAAAACACATACCACTGACTGACTTTAGGACCCAAAAAGATAACATGTGTAAGACACCTACCACATGATAGGAACTCGGTAAATGATGATATCTCCCGTGCCGGTCAGAGGTGAGACTGGTGGTGGGTAAGGAGTAGGGTTAGTTAACAGTTACCTTACGATAACTGAAGGTGGTGGATGAGCACTCACTTCAAGGTATTGATTTTCTGAACTGATCAAAATCATCTCCTTTGCCTATCTGCCTTTGGATGAGGTTCCCGAAATAAACTAGTTCTGTCTTCGGATCATGTAAGTCTATTAAGATGACATTTTCCAATGATTTCTTTACTGAAAGAAGCTATATTGAAAGAGAAGAAATATTTCAAAAGCAGAGTAGTTATTTTTCAATGGGGGGGATCAGTTTGTACATTCGTTCCGGGGGTATTGACAAGAGTGAATTGTATGCAGAGCCCTGGAGCCATAAAACACCCCTCTTCCCCCCTCCATCCCTGCCCAAAGGAGAGTACTGGTCTAGGTGGTGGATAGCAATATCAACTCTTCATCTCAGTCTGCTTACCTGAGCACTGGAGAGTCTGCTTCTTGGCTCTGAGGGAATAAATGATAGCACATGCAGAATTCATCTCTGAGGAACACATTTTCTCGAGAAGAGAATTAAAATCGTACAAGAGCCATTTTCAAGCAAATTACAGTATTATACGTCCTAAATCATATACTTAAGGGGAGAAGAAACTTAGAGGAATGGAACGATCAAAGGGAGAAGGGCTAATGAGGGTGTTTGAGAGGCTCATGTTGGACGGTACAGATTACCGAGCACTTTTTTCCAAACACTATTTTATCTTTACAAGACACCTACAAGGTGTGTATTATGAGTCTCACTTTAAGCACTGGGAAGCTGGGGCTCAGGGAAGTTAAGATTCTTGCTCTAGGTCTCACAGCTGGGAAGTGTCAGAGCTGAAGTGTGAGCCCAAGTGTGTGTGACCCCCAAATTCTCTCCATCTCCCATGGCAACTCTGACATGCTAGGCACAGCGGTGGGGGCTGGGAAAAACAGGAGGCCATTTCAGGCATGATCCCTAAGGAACCACTTAAGTGCATAGTGACTCTTGGGGACAGGTAGGCTCTGGAGATGCTGGTACTAATGCAGTTGCCAGGGATGGCTGAGAGGCAGTTGGGCCTGAAGAAAAAAAGGATACCTACAACTTGACTCAAGATTTCACATTTCAGACATGGGGTGGTAGTGGGTTTCCTCTGTGAGCCTACGGAGTAGCTTTGGTTAGAATAATCTTAAAAATTAGCTCCTTAAACTTTGGTCACAGCCTGTAACCAAGAGGGGAAATCTGGTTTTCCTTTCTTCCATTGCTTCAGATTAGATCATCTCGGCTGTAAATTAAACAAGCAGAGACACTTAGGATTATATTTTTACTGTCATCAGTTTCCTGACTCCGTGCCACAACTGTTCAAAACACACCTCAGTTTGTGCCTCATTGACGTATGAAAGGACAGTATTCACTGGGGCGTCTTTTTCATATTTACAGTTTCATTTATACAGCAAGTAGAAGTAGGTGCTTTTCTGAGCCAAGAACAACCTTCCATTAAAGTAATTCAGCAGCGTTGACTACTTTACCAATGAATATCAAACCTTGGGGAAAGATTCAAAAAGAGTAAAAAACATTAAGGGCCCAATTTAAGAGTAACATTTTGAGATTTTACATAATGAGACAGAGGTACTTTTCTTCGTAAAATTAGAAACTGTTCTTTTCATGTAAATATAGCTAGGAAAGTGTTCTTTGATCGTTTTCTTTCTTTTTGAAAATTAACTGATGCAATTTGGAAAAGGAAATTTCTGTTTGTATCCGTTCCTAACCAAAGACCAGCAATGGATGTGACTGCAGACCCTCTGTTTTATACATGCGTAGACTGGTTAGGTGTGAAAGACTCCTCAGTACTTTTCATTAACAATGTATGTGTTTATTGGTTATTTGTACATTCTGATTTTTAAGTCAAATATTTGCCATCTATATTGACATATAGAGGAGTGTGAAATGTAAATTCACGGAAGAATTTGGAAAACTTTGCTTTTCTTTATTTTATATTTTCGGTATTCAAGCCAGTGGATTTAAAGCAAGACCTAACTGCCTCATAATGTTTTCTTGTCAAAGCTAGTGTCTTGTCCAGTAACACCCACTGCATCCTTTGATATAACACTGTTCAGTAGAACATTTTGTGACGACAGAAATGCTCTTTAATCTGTTCTGTTTAATACAGTAGCCACTGGCCACATGTAGCTATGGAGCACTTAAGCTATGTCTGCTGTAACTGAAAAACTAAATTTTAAATTTTCTTTAATTTTGATTTTAATTTAGCCACATGTAGTTAGTGGGTACCATATTAGACATCCATTCACGTGCTGTTTATCTCAGGCATAAAGATAGTTAGTATTTAGAAGTCAATATGGAGTCATTCAGTTGCTCTTAAGGAACAGATGGAAGCCTCAGCTGGTCTTTGAAAGTAATTGTGTCAAGCTGAGCAGGCCTGGGATGAGGGATGTGCAAATATTTTAATGAACTAACTGGTCAGTTTGTTGATTCCTTTATGCACTCAGCAGATATTCACGAAAACACCTAGTAAGTGCTCTTCACTGTGGTAGGTGCTGGGGCTACAAGGGGGTCAAAGGAAGCGCACCGCCTTCAAGAAACACACCAGGCAGAAAAAAGCAATAACAAACTTCCGTACAAATCAGAAGAGAGTTGAGAAAGAGGGAAAAGTCAAAGAGAGCTACGATACGACCCAGCAATCCCACTACTGGGCATATGCCCCGACAAAGCCATAATTCAGAAAGACACACGCACCCCAGTGTTCGCTGCAGCGCTATTTACAACAGCCAGGACACGGAAGCCACCTGAATGCCCGTCGGCAGACGAATGGATAAAGAAGGTGTGGTACACGTGTACGATGGAATATTACCCAGCCATGAAAAAGAATGAAATAGTGCCATCTGCAAAGATGTGGATGGACCTAGAGGTTGTCATACGGAGTGAAGTAAGTCAGAAAGAGAGAAACAAATATCGTATGCTAACACATATACGTGGAATGTAAAAAAACGGGACAGATGAACCGGTTTGCAAGGCAGAAATGGAGACACAGATGCAGAGAGCAAACGTGTGGACCCCAAGGGGGGGAAAGCAGGGGTGTGGGTGGTGGTGCTGGGATGAATTGGGAGATTGGGACTGACGTATGTACACTAACGTATATAAAATAGATAACTAATAAGAACCCGCTGTATAAAAAATAAAGAAATAAAATTCAAAACTTCCGAAAAAACCCCACTTCATTCTAATGAGGGTCCGGATGATTTACTTTATTATAGATATGGTGCAGAACAACCTTCTCTGTAGGAAAAGCGACACGTCAAAGATGGATGATGTTACGTATTAAGAAAAATGAAACAGATTTTTGTTTCTTATTTGAACTGTTGAAAACCAAAATTTAACGGAGTAAATTTGAAAATCGAATTGGCTTGATTAGGCGATTCATGAATTGGGCAGCATATCCCATCTAGCAACGGGAAGGGGGTTGTACAGAATGGAAGGTTTTTATAGGAAGAGGGGTGGGGCCAGGGAGTTATTAGCAAAAGAAAAGAAAGGATTATTTTTAGGCCAGGACATCTTTTGGGGGAGAAGAGTAATGGCAAGGGTTTAATCCTGCAGGTTGCCTCTTCTTCCCTTGGGGGATAGAGAGGACCCATGTGACAGATTACTTAATTGGTGCTGACCAGGAAATTCCAGACCGTAATTAAGATTACATTTGCGGTGAAGGTTGAAACTACAGTTAAATTAGGTATTAAATCTGGGTTTGGTATCATGGACTTCAGCACAAAGCGATGCCATCCGGGGCCTATGGTTTTTCTCTTTGACAGAACCTCATTTTTATCGTGTTATAGAGAATTTAGATTGAAATGTCAAGTGAGATGTGTTTACCATCTCTCTTTTCACTTATTTATAGAAGCAGTCAAGGCCAAAGAAGTTCTAGGATGAAACTCCTGCATGCTGAACCTGATGCTCCTGCCTCAGAAGTACGTACACTGAGTACACAGAGTAAAAGCTTGGACCCTCATTCCCATAATGTTGACTCTTTAGTTAATGTGTGTTGCCAAGGTGGGGGAAGAAAACAAATTTCCCTCTACGCTTCTAGGTTCTTGGCTGAGATGCCCCTGTAATAAAAAGACAGGATTAACAGGAGAAAAACAAACAGATGTTTAATAACATGTACATCTCCTTGTATACGTGGGAGAGACCCCGGAATACTGCATAACTCTCCAAAATGGCTCAAGCTACCAGCTTAAATGCCATGTTCAGCTAAAGATAAAAGAAGATGTTGGGGGTGGGGAGTCAGTTGTGGGGAAGCTGGTTATGCAGATTTGAGTCCTGGCTTTCTGCACTGACAAGAGTTCCTAGAAATTTCGACTCACCCTTTTCTTCCCAGTGCAAAGAGGTAGACACACTTACAAGTGGAAATATCTCTTACAGTGGAGTAACTTCTGTCGGTTTTCAGAGCTTCTCCTCTGTCTGCCGTTTCTTAAACATAAACCAGCTCAAAATAATCCTTATGCCACGGAGGCAAATTCAGCTTCCCTTGTCCTACGTAGGTTTTAATTTCAAGAAATATCCCGTATGGGCATAGCACCTGAGCGGTGTCACACGGTTGCCTTTCTGCAGCCATTTCTTATTGGGAGCCAGTAATGGCCATGCTTAGAATGATCCCTGTAGTAGCTTTAAGAAGAATTAAGCTGTGCTCTACGCCAGACGTTGTTCAAGGTCTTTTTGACTTGTGAGTGCATTTCAGAGTGAGAGGTTAGTGACCTGCCTGCTACTGTAGGCTATGTGATTAGCCTCATGAGATGGCAGAGTCATCTGCCCACTATGGGCAGAACCCAATTCCTAACTAATCTGGATTGTCCTCCATCCTTTCCTCTTCTTTTTGGTAAACTTATGTATTTATTTATTTTTGGCTGCATCGGGTCTTCGTTGCCGCACGCAGGCTTTCTCTAGTTGTGGCGAGCGGGGGCTACTCTTCGTTGCGGTGCGCGGGCTTCTCATTGCGGTGGCTTCTCCTGTTGCGGAGCACGGGCTCTAGGCACGTGAGCTTCGGTAGTTGTGGCACGTGGGCTCAGTAGTTGTGGCTCGCGGGCTCTAGAGCGCAGGCTCAGTAGTTGTGGCGCATGGGCCTAGTTGCTCCGCGGCATGTGGGATCTTCCCGGACCAGGGCTCGAACCCGTGTCCCCTGCATTGGCAGGCGGATTCTTAACCACTGCGCCACCAGGGAAGTCCTGCCTCCATCTTTTTCTTAAGCCGTTAAATGTATCATCCAATTATCCATTCACCAGAGGTTCCTCTAGAGAATCCTATAGAGATACACCTTAATAGAAATATGACACCTGGTTCTGCCCTCAACGATCTAAATTCTAGTCTGGGAGATAAGATCAAACTGCAAGCAAAACAGATATAGAAGAACAGGGAAAGAATCCTAGGAAACCTTCCCAATGGATAGTCTTCCACCTTACCTGTCACTCCATGGGTGCATGTAACATAGCTGCTAGGCTGGTTCGCTGTGGTGGTGACAGTACTACAGAGAGAAAAGTTGACCTAGACATCAGAAGATAAGGGTTCGATTCCTGATTCAGCCATTTACCAATTATGTGACTGGGGGAATGTTATTTTACCACGGAGCGCCTCAGTTTCATTATCTGTAAAATGGGAGTGGTAATCACCTCTGCCAGGCTACCTCATAAAGATACATGATAATGCTCAAAGGAACCTCATTTATTAATGTATTGTCTGCACTCGTGCAATAGAATGAAACTTCTGTGAGAGCAGGGGTACTTGTTCATCAGCATATCACCAAATACCTTGAACAGGGCTGGCCACACATAGTAGGTGCTCATAATAAATAGTAGATGCACAAATGAATATTGTATGTTAAAGCACTCTTATTTTTATAGCGCTCTATAAATGTCTGGTAAAGGGATTTCAAGAGCAGTATCAACAGGTTGGATGTGTAGACTCTCACTTTGGTTTTCAGGCTAACATGTGATTTTGCTTGAAAGGATTTTCATGTTCCGTGGACTGTGCAGGTATTTAAGTTCTTCTGTAACGTGGAGATGCCGTGAACACATGTTTTCAATATGAAGTGCTGATTTTTCTATTGTATTGTCTAACTCTTGCTCATGCAACAAGCTACTTCTGTGTAGATAAAACTTTCTCCCTTTTGAAGACGTACCTCTGCTTAACCTAGCATTCTGTTCAAGACAGTAGGAAACAGTGAGGAAATTAGGTAGAAGAAGGTTAATTTAAATAGAGCAGTGCTCTGTTTACGCACAAACTAATTTTCAGCTATGGTAGGAAAAAAGGCCAAGGCATCCATATAGCTCTGGCCCTCAGTCTGACATCTACACAGCTGACATCCGGACTTCAGCAGTCAGTCAACAGATATTTACCCAGGATCTGTAGTGTGCTATGTGTGAAGAATCCATTCCTTCAACTTAATGTTCTGAGGAAAGTTGGATTAAAAAATTCTCACTTTATAAAATTTATAAAACCTAAGTAATTTTAACATTGAAAGGTAAGTTTTTTTAAAGAAATTCATAACCTTACCACAGTGGCACGGTTGCCGTTTAATTTTGCTAATTTCCATTCAGTATCAGTCTACCATCACATCTGTTTTTTACTTAGTTATAATGGTAGCTTGCCTGCTACTCCATTCCCTTTGGATTTCACTTATCGCTAAATTCTACCTTTGCACAGTCCCAAATTTAATCATTTCAGTAACTGTACAATATACTGTGGAATTGGGGGACTTCTGTTTCCAATCAAGATGGAGTGACAGGGACCAGATTGACTTTCCTGCCCCAAACAGCCAAAAATAAAAGACAAAAATATATGAAATAACACTTTTCAAGGTAATGGACATCAGGCAACAAAGGACAGGGACTCTTAAGAGATGGGAAACGAATCAATCAAATGAGCCCTACAATTGCCCTAGCTTATGCCTAGCAAGTTTCCAGGCCATGTAGCCAAGAGGGAGAACACACAGGGATCCCAGTGGAATTCCTGAGCTGAGGAGATTGACATGAGACTAGGTAGTCTAAAGCTGCTAGCAGAGTACCAGAGGGGAGGGGGCTGTATGGGCAGAGGATGCCAGGGATCTGTGAGGAGAAAGAACCACCCAAGAGGGTTAGAGGGAACAGTGCCAGCGTTCATACAGGGCTGGTGGTACTACCTGTTTCTACCAGCCACACTAGAAATCCTCATAATACTCAGGAGATGAGGTATAAAAGTACACAGAAAGGTCTTGCCTTAGTTATAGGGAAAAATTAGCCCTAGGCTAACTATTGCTCTGGTTCTGACTATCAGATCATTAAGGCAAGACCAAAGGGATCATATCAAGCAATTTAACTACATTCCAGAACAAAGATGAAGAATGTTTATAGGAATGCAGAATTATCCAGTACCCCCAGAAGGCAAAATTAACAATATTTGACATTCAGTCAGAGATTACCAGGCATTCAAAAAAAGCAATAATAATATGTAACTCTTATTGGAGAGAAAGCCCGATCAATAGGTACTCACCCAGATCAATTAGTGGACAGGAATTAGAATTAGTGGACAGGAATATTAACATACGTGTTACGTACGTTCAAGATTTTAAGTAGAGACGTGGAAGATGGCGAAAAATCTGAAGTTGAAATTTGAGCAATGAAAACAACGCCAGACGGGACTGATGGCAGATTAAACATTGCAGCTTTAGTAGGTTGGGGGATTTAAAGACAAAGCAATAGAAATTCTCCAAAATTAAACACAAAGGGAAAAAACGTTTTAAAAGAACAAGGAAAAAGAAAAGAGCATCAATTAGCTGTTAGAAACTCTTCAAGTGGACAAATATATGTGTAAATGGAGTCTCCAAAGTGTAGAGGGAAGTACAGAAATATTTGAAATAATAATGGCCAGAGAATTGTCCATGTTTGATAAAAGCTATAAACCCAGAGATTCAAGGATCTCAACTAAACCTAAGCAAAAGAAACATGAAGAAAACCACACAAAGCATACACTGGCCCCCTGCCGGGGATCATCATATTTTGATCTGTCAGCTGTTAGTATGGACAGTGCTGAGGCATGTTCTGTTGAGAACAGCTGTTAACTGGCAAGGAGTTGAGAACAAGGCAATGTATTGAGAACAAAGTTCTTTCCACAAAACCACCACCTCACCATTTGAACAGCAGTGGCTTTAAGTAGTAGCATCCATGCCAATCCAAAGCAAAGTCTTCCTAATTGACTCTGTCCCAAATACTTTATTTTAAATGATGAGTTTAGGTGACTCATGGTGCCAGCTTCTGACATTCTGTCATCCATCCCTAGAGATCTGTTGTTCCTGGACTGTGTTGCACTACGCAGGCATTTTGGCGAAATTGGAGCTTGTACATTATCAGGTTGCTTTCTCACTCAAATCCATTGTGCCTGGAGCTGGTAGACTCTTCTTTAGAAGGAGTTGGCTTTGAGCTTGTACCAGGGGCTGGGTGGGGCAGGAGAGCCATAGTATATATCAGACTCAGAAGCACGCTGCCCAAGCTGATTATGTGTTAACGAGGAGAGCAGGACAGACCTGAGTTAGGGAGCAATCATGAAAGCATCGTCCATTGATTTTACACCTGCGGTGTGCTAAGCACTTAATCATGTGTTCATTCAACAGATACTTACTGTCTGCAGAAAGTGGTCTAAGAAGGTCAGCCCTAACTCAATCTAGGGGTGTCGGGAGTGGGGGGTGACGTGGTACTTAGGATTAAGTTTTATTGAGGGCTTACGTGTCAAGCATTGGGCTAGGTGCTTGACCCCCACAATAAGTCTATGAGGCGTTATTATTCCAGTTTTCCAGATGGTGAATCTTGGATTCTTGCTATTGAAAAACTTGCCCAAAGTTACGTAATAAGTGGCAGAGCCCAGATTAAAACCAAAGCCTGTCTGGTCCCAATATCTATGCTCTTCCTACACAGTGAAGCATCTGCCTTCAAATCAAAGCTCTTTGTTTTCTCATATTGTCCTATTCTTTGTTTTATGACTTCCTGTTCTTTATATTTTTGAACATTTTAAACATACCTATTTTTAAAGGCCATTTTAGATTCATTTATTAATTCATTGACCAAATATTTATTCAACACCTACTTAGTAACATACACTGTTTTAGGTGAGGGGAGTAGATACATCAGTTAACAAAACTGAAAAATTCCTGTTCTAGAGGAGCTTACATTCCAACAGGAGGAGATAGACTTCGATAAACAAGATACGTATAGTAAATAAACAAATCATATACTAGAAGGTGAGAAGAGCTATTGAAGAAAGTAGAGTAGGAAGCGAAGGATTGGAATTGCAACAGATGGGGGAGGGCAGTGTTAAGTATGAGCAAAGATTGAAGGAGCTGAGAAAGCTAGCCATGAAGATAGCTGGGGGAAAATTCAAGCAGAGGGAAAACCAGTGCAAGGCCTTGAGGTGGAAGTGAGCCTGGTATTTAGAGGAATAGCTGGGGAAGAGTGAGCAAAAGTGAGAGTAGGTACGGATGAAGTCAGAGATGTCATGGCGGTCGGGTCAAGTAGGGCCTTGGAAGCCATCGTATGGAGTTTGGATTTTACTCTAAATGAAATGGGAAGCCATTGGAGAGTTTTGAGCAGAAGAATGATGTGATATGTTTGGTTTATTAAAAAGAGTCACTGGGCTTCCCTGGTGGCGCAGTGGTTGAGGATCCGCCTGCCGATGCAGGGGACGCGGGTTCGTGCCCCGGTCCGGGAAGATCCCACGTGCCGCGGAGCGGCTGGGCCCGTGAGCCATGGCCGCTGCGCCTGCGCGTCCGGAGCCTGTGCTCCGCAACGGGAGAGGCCACAACAGTGAGAGGCCCGCGTACCGCCCCCGCCCCCCCCCAAAAAAAAGAGTCACTATGTTGAGAGTAGGCTGTGGGGAGCAGAGGCAAGATTGGAAGCTGGGAGCCTAGTTAGGAGGTTATCTCAGCAATCCAAGTGAGAGATGATGACGATGGCTTGCACCAGGGTAGTGACAGTGGCAATTGTGAGAAGTGGTCTCTTTGTCGATATATTTTGAAGATAGAGCCCTTGGATTTGCTGACATCGGATGAAATGTGTGAGAAAGAGAGAGAAGTTAGGGATGACTTTAAGGTGCTTGACCGGAGCAACTGGAAGGATGGTATTGCACTAACTTTGAAAACTGTGGGAAGAATTTGCAGGCTTAGGAGTGTTTGTTGGGAGGTGTAATATAGGGTCTCAGTTTTGAAAATGTTTGAGAAGCCTACTCCATAGTTAATTGGAAATGCAGAGCTGGCCTGGAGATAAGGATATGGGAATCATCAACATGGATGGTCTTAAAGCTAAAAGCTTGGATGAAGTGACCAGGGGAGGAAGTAAAGATAGAGATAAGGACAAAGGACTAAGCTTGGAGCACCCCCAACGTTAAGAGAGCACAGAGAAGAGAAGGACTCAGCCATGGAGACTTGAGAGGGAGAGACCAGCGAGGTAAGAGGTAAGCCAAGTGAAGAAAGTGTTTCCAGGAGGAGGGAATGATGACAGTGCCAAACACTGCTGATAGATTAGGTAGGTTGATGACTCAGAAGTGACCATTAGATTTAAGACCTGGAAGCCATTGCTGACTTCGAGAAAAGTTTTGGTGGCGTGTAGACGGGGGCAGGGAGATAACATCCGATTGAGTAGGGTTAAGAGAGGGTAGTGGAGCTGGAGAGGTTGAGGACTTCCCTTTGAGAGGTTTTGCTGTCAAGGGAATCACATAAACAGAGCAGCAGGTGGAGAAGAGGCGGGATCCAGAGAGAATTTTTAAAATTTATTTTTATCTTGTTTTGGCTTAGTTTTATTTTATTTTATTTTATTTATTTATTTATTTTTTGGCCACACCGTATGGCCTGTGGGATCCTAGTTCTCCGACCAGGAATCGATCTCGGGCCCTCGGCAGTAAAAGCACCGAGTCCTAACCACTGGACCACCAGGGAATTCTCCAGAGAGAATTTTTTTTACCCTATTTTTAAAGAAAATTTATTTTACTGCCGTAAGAGTCATAACATGAGATCTACCCTCTTAACAAATTTTTAAGTATACATTATTGTTGACTATAGGTACAATGTTGTCCAGTAGACCTCTACTCTCTAGAGCTTATTCATCGTGCTTTTGATCATTCATTTATTTCTGTCCTTTTTTTTTTTTTTTTTTTTTTTTAAAAGGAGTGCGTTTGTAAAATTCTATTCTATTTTACCTAGGGTTTTTCCCATGGCTATTCAGTCTGTCATCTTGACTGGAAGCCCTATGGCACTTTTTTTTTTCCAAAAAGTAAAATGCAAGCATCTCTTAAAAATTAGGCAGAGCACTTTTGACATTAAGCTAATCAAGGGGAAAATGTGAAAATTGGGGGACATACTTCTGGAGTGCCGCCCCCACAACGTACACTCCTTTCTAGGTCACAAGAGCATCAGGTATTGGGGGCTGCATTGGAAGCCTGCTCTGTGTCTAGCCTCAAAGGCCATGCTTCTCTTTAAAATCCTTTAGTGTATTGTTCATGGAAACTGTTATGGAGTAAAAATGAATCCAAAACTCCTCTTGAACTTGTAAAAGCTTATTGATTACCTTCCTGCCCCCCATGTATGCATGTTCATTTCATCTTTCTTTTTAGCTAACAGCTGCCTCTCTTGAAAGACTGTCTTCAGGCCTTCGTCCTAATTGTATTTTAAACTGGAATCTTTTAGCTTTCAACATAGTTTCTTTGCGTTGTTTTTTCCCAAGCCATTTACTGTTACTGCACGTGATTCCATCAGTTGATATCATTTAAGCTCACTGCGTTTATATTGATGGGCTCAAAATTATGAATGCACAAAAATGGACGTCTTAACACCCAAGTATATACATTTCTATTGAAAATCATCCAGGAAGCAAGGAGCTAGTGATTAAATTGACATATGGCTATGATAAAGAGCAGAATATCTTTCTAAATAATGAAAAGATTGCCACATCCCCAGAAACATCTTGCTTATTTTGAAGAGTACAAAACACAGTGTACTTGAACAGTGACGTTGCACAATTTCCTGAAGTTCCAATGCTGGGATTTGATCTGGATGAAAGTGCTCCAACAAACAGCTTCCTTAAGGAAAAATGAGCATATGAGTCTATGTCTTAATCCAGTCCCAAACAAACAAACACACAAACAAACAATGTTTCGGCAGAGATGTACAAGATTTCACTGATAAGCCAGGTACTTAAATTTCATATGAGCAGTGAGCCCCAGCCTATTCAGAAAGGATCCAGTTGTTACGGAAATGGAAATGCATCACTAAATGGGAATATAATATGGTTTAAAGCAACAAATGGCTTAAATTGAGATACCAGGGTTAGGGAAAGTGGTACTGACTTTGAAGTCACTGGATTATATCATTCACTGTTCTCCTAACTTGCTGTATGACCTTCTCCTCTTTGACACTATCAAATGGGGAAGTTGCACTAGAAGCTCCCCAGGGCCGCTTCCATCTCTCTGCTACTATATAGTAAAGGTACTTTTGCTACTAATACTTTCAACTTTAATTTGTGTAAAAAAGTGGTTAAACAGCCCCCGATCATCCTCTCCTTTCTCTAAGCCTAGCCTGTACGTGCAGGACCTCTAGAAAAATGGCCCCATCAGTGGGGGTAGTTCTCCTACGCCTTCCCACTTCTCTGAACCGGCATGCTACCAACACCTCTGCAGTGTATATATATATATATATATATATATATGGCCACGGCCTTTGGTTGGCACACATTTTTCTTATGCTTGTGCTTTTAGCACATCTATACCGTATTTCTCTTCTGAGTTTTGATGTTGGATAGCATGTGGCACCCGTAAACTTTGCTTGTTGTTATCTTCCAGCAATTTTTTTTTCAAGTGTGTGTTTCATGATGGTTTTGTGTTAGGTATTAAATTTATCGAAACAATGTTAGAAATGAAGTGAAACGCATCAAAGTTTGTGTTCTGCCAGTTTCTTGTTGTTTTATATATCTTTGTTGCCAAATTGAAATGTCATCTTCTCCGTCCCTTTTGGAAATTCCTAGGGTCAAGTTGATATTGCAATGGTTGGCCAGTATGGACCACAACAATCTACTCGTGTCATTAAAGGAAAGTCTGTTATATCTTATGCATCCAGCACATCCACCTTGGAAAGCATACCTGAATCGCCAGGTGGGTACATTTGGACATTTGGATGGGAACTCTCAGAAGAAAAATAGTGGCCTACAGAGTAGTTACAGTTTTTCAAATGAAGATAATGTTCTATTTATAATGGTGTGAAATTGCAAGAGTGATTTCTAACTTTCTTCATCTTCTGTAAATTTTTTGAGATGATGATTTGAGAGCAGTGAAAATGAATATCTTATCAATGGTTCAAGTGCTTGGGAGTGGTATTATTCTCTCCCACTTAATTTTTTAAAGTTTTATTGAAATATAATATGTAGAATCTAAAAAAAATGATACAAATTAACTTATTTACAAAACAGAAATAGACTCACAGACATAGAAAACAAACTTATGGTTACCAAAGGGGACTGGGGAGAGAGAGAAATTAGGAGTATGGGATTAACTGATAAGACACCACTATATATAAAATAGATAAATGACAAGGACCTACTGTATAGCATAGAGAACTATACTCAGTATCTTGCAATAACCTATAATGGAAAAGAATCTGTATATATACATATACATATGTGTATATATATATAAATTATATACATATAAATTTTATATATATATATATATAAATAACTGAATCACTTTGCTTTACACCTGAAACTGACAAAGCATTGTAAATCTCCCATTTAATTTTAATCTAAAGATTGGTGCTAGATCTCAGTCCTGGGAGGAGTAGCATCTTATCTTCTCATACTTGTGCAGCCTTTTCTGCTACGGCATAGTAGCTGCAGTCCAAAGAAACCTCTTGCTTTTTAAAAACTGTACTATAAAAAGAATTGTTAGTAAAGGGCGGAGTGATAGTCTCTCAAAAACAGTGATACTTACTACAGGAGTTTCAATATTAAAGACATTTCATAAATATAATTGTGTAAAAAATACAAAACTTAAAGTAGTGGTGGATACATAATGCAAATCATGTCCTCCAATTAGCTGACCGTATCATACTTGTATTGTGGAATGTCCACATACAGAAGTAACGCTTCTATTTTTGAAATATTCTAGTTAACAGTTCTTCCATTATTGCTGTCAATCTCAAAGTTTTGTTTAAAAAATCCTTTCAAAACAAAACGGGGACAAAGTCCATGAACCCATGATTGCGATTTCAAAAATGTATAAGAGCAATTTACTTTACACACAGTAAAATCCACTCTTTGGGGTGTGCAGTTCTTGACAAAGGCAAAGAGTCATACATCCATCACCACAGTACCAAAGAGAACAGTTATGTCACCCCCCCAAATTCCTCTGTGCTGCCTCTTTGAACTCAAACTCTGTCCCCCATCCTCTGACGACCATTGATCTGCATTCCATCTCTGCTTTCCTTTTATCAGAATGTCATGTAAACGGAATCATACAGTGTCTAGCCTTTTTTGGTCCGGCTTTGTTAAAAAAATAAATTTAAGATTCATACATGTGTGAATCAATGGTTCATTCCTTTTTTCTTGCTGAGTAGTACTTAATCTTATGAATGCACCACAGTGTTTTCTGTGTGTGTGTGGTTTTTTTTTTTTTTAACTCATTCATCTGAAGAAGGACATCTGGGTTGTTTCCAAGTTTTTGGTGATTATAAATAAAGCTACTGTAAACATTTGCATAGAGGTTTTTTGTGTGCCTATATATTTTTAATTCATTTGGGTAAATTCCTGGTAGTGGGACCACTGGGTCATATGGGAAGTGTGTGTGAAGAGAACTGCCAAACTCTTCTCTGAAATGACTCTATAATTTTGCATTATTCAAATAATGTTCTCCACTTTGCTTTTGGTGGCTGCCGAAGGAAAGTCATGTCACAACACCTCCAAGAGCGCTTCAGGCACTCCCAAGATCCCACATTCTGGGGAACCTAGTTTTACAGAAGTGATTTATGACTAGGTTTGATTTGGTTTTATCAGTTGGAAGGTACCAAATTCCAGAAGCAGAGCCAAAAGAACTTTTATAAATAAAAGACACTTAACATGAATGGGTTGGGTGCCTGCTCATGCTTGGATGGATGGAGGTAAAGTGAGACATTCCCTTCTTTTACTTCATTTTCAAATATGAACAGATTTTTTTTAACAAATTTTTTAAAATTTATTTATTCATTTTTGGCCGTGCTGGGTCTTCGTTGCTGCGCGCGGGCTTCCTCTAGTTGCGGCGAGCGGGGGCTGCTCTTCGTTGTGCACGGGCTTCTCATTGCGGTGGCTTCTCTTGTGTGGATGGAGCACAGGCTCTACGTGCACAGGCTTCAGTAGTTGCAGCACGTGGGCTCAGTAGTTGTGGCACACAGGCTCAGTAGTTGTGGCTCGCGGGCTCTAGAGCACAGGCTCAGTAGTTGCGGCGCACGGGCTTAGTTGCTCCGCGGCCTGTGGGATCTTCCCGGACCAGGGCTCGAACCCGTGTCCCTTGCATTGGCAGGCGGATTCTTAACCACTGCGCCACCAGGGAAGTCCCTCAAATATGAACAGGTTTTTAAGTAGTGTTCTGTATTACTCCTGGTACCTGGCACACCTAATCATTAATATGGAATAAAACTGGACTTTCCTGTTTTTATAATTTATAACAGGAAATAAACAGAGAAATCTGTGTAATCTGTTTGATAGTGTTAGAACTTTTGCTTTTTTCATCATGAATTCCACTGTCTTTTCTTCCTCAGGGACATCATCTTTGCAGGGCTTTGAATCTGTGGAGCAGATGGAGGAGGTGGAGCAGGTGGGTGAGGAGGAAGAGGTGGACCAGGTAGACCAGAAGGACCAGGAGACCCTCTCGTCCTCCAGTGTCTCTGCTGACGTCGGATATCAGGTATCTCTGGGGGCCTTGCTCCACGTATTCGTCTGTGCCACTAACCCTGCAGAGCCCCGAATTCCCCCTCTTGTGCTCAATTTCACTTTGCAAAAAGCATGCTCTTTGTTTTTTGAAACTGTATCACCGTTTCTGTGGTACTGGATTTTCTGATGCAGCTGAGAATCCAATGGGCTGTAGCCAACAGGGAGATTGGAGGTTCTCTAAAGACCAAATCCTGTTCTCCTCTTAATGTGAAATATGCAAAGACACTTTGTGCTTGAGAGAAAGTTCGAGTCAAATAGGAAGCTTAAGTCTAAGAAAAGGCACTATTTTTAAGAGCTGTGCTCATCACCTGCCTACCCATACCAACACTGCCCCACCACGAGCTAGGTTGAATGCAATTGTCAGCACCAATGTATGGTTCAAGGCCAAATCCAAACAGCTGGATTAACTATTCTGTTGCTCTTCTACCCACAAATTTGTGTACATAATCACAGATTTGGGTGATCATCTTTTATATTAGACAGGATTATTATAATCAGGATTGGCAGCCAAGATAATGAGTTTATGGTCTGTTATGTGGAATTGTTGCATTAATTACCAAGCCTTAGGCGAGGCTCTTCATTCCTAATGCCAAAGGCATCCTTTTCTAATGAGAAGAAATGAGGGCTGGAAAACAGTTGTTTGAGTTTGGCCCCAGTACTGTGACCTTGGCACATCCCTGAGCCTCAGTTTCTCCAACTTGAAATGGTCTGCTTGCCTTGCAGGGATTTTTAGACTGCTATGAAAATTCTTTGAACTATTGAAAAGAAAATTTCTGTAGAAATACATTTGTCTTTATGTCTCTATCATGCTAAAAAGTTGTGGTTCCCCTTTCACTGTTGACGGGTTTCTCTTCTCCTTTGAATTGATGTATATTTAAACTTTAAATATAACTTTCATTTAAAATAGTCAAAATAACCAGCAATGAGTGTGTGTAGCCTGGCTCTGCATGTGATAGTGTAATAGGCTTGTTCCTGGGTGCCATGGACTGACAGACTGGAGCGTACCCAGAAGACTGAGAGCCGGGTGGAGAGTGGCTGGAAAATGTCACATGGTCTTTAGTGGAAAGCACTGGAGAAGGGAGACTGGGAGGGACAGGACAGCTCGATCCAAATAGCTGCAGGGCCGTCCTGCTCCTTAAGTGGAGGATATGTCTCCAGTGGATCAAACTATGGCAAAGAGCGAGCAGCTCAGGGCGGGCAGCTTTCTTGCTCCCTTCAAGGAAGTCCTTCTAGATGGGTTAGGTTCCCTCCCCAGGTGGTGAACCCCCTCCCCTTCAGTGGAAAGGTTTGAGCCAAGGCTTGGTAGCTCGTCTGCCAGGGACAGCAGAGAAAAGATTCCTACCCGGAGAAGTGAGGGTTGTGCTTTTCGAAGAGTCTGTCCATTTCTTCCAGGTTGTCCATTTTATTGGCATAGAGTTGCTTGTAGTAATCTCTCACGATCCTCTGTATTTCTGCAGTGTCCGTTGTTACTTCTCCTTTTTCATTTCTAATTCTATCGATTTGAGTCTTCTCCCTTTTATTTTCTTGATGAGTCTGGCTAATGGTTTATCAATTTTGTTTATCTTCTCAAAAAGAACCAGCTTTTAGTTTTATTGACCTTTGCTATTGTTTCCTTCATTTCTTATTCATTTATTTCTGCTCTGATCTTTATGATTTCTTTCCTTCTGCTAACTTTGGGGTTTTCTTGTTCTTCAGTCTCTAATTGCTTTAGGTGTAAGCTTAGGTTGTTTATTTGAGATGTTTCTTGTTTCTTAAGGTAGGATTGTATTGCTGTAAACTTCCCTGTTAGAAGTGCTTTTGCTCCATCCCATAGGTTTTGGGTCGTCGTGTTTTCATTGCCATTTGTTCCTAGGTATTACTTGATTTCCTCTTGGATTTCTGGGTGATCTCTTGGTTATTTAGTAATGTATTGTTTAGCCTCCATGTGTTTGTATTTTTTACAGATGTTTTCCTGTAATTGATATCTAGTCTCATAGCATTGTGGTCGGAAAGGATACTTGATACGATTTCAATTTTCTTAAATTTACCAAGGTTTGATTTGTGACCCAAGATATGATCAATCCTGGAGGATGTTCCATGAGCACTTGAGAAGAATGTGTATTCTGTTGTTTTTGGATGGAATGGACTATGAATATCAATTAAGTCCTTCTTGTTTAATGTATCATTTAAAGCTTGTGTTTCCTTATTTATTTTCATTTTGGATGATCTGTCCATTGGTGAAAGTGGGGTGTTAAAGTCCCCTACAGTGATTGTGTTACTGTCGATTTCCCCTCTTATGGCTGTTAGCATTTGCCTTAAGTATTGAGGTGCTCCTATGTTGGGTACATAAATATAGTCTTGCTAGTTGTTTGGCATAAGGTGTCCAGCAGTGTAGCTTGCTGGCTGTCGAGTGGAGCTGGTCTTAGCATTGAGATGGAGATCTCTGGGAGAGCTTTCGCCGTTTGATATTACACGGGGCTGGGAGGTCTCTGGTGGACCAATGTCCTGAACTCAGCTCTCCCACCTCACAGGCTCAGGCCTGACACCCGGCCAGAGCACCAAGATCCTGTGAGCCACATGGCTCAGAAAAAAAAAGGAGAAAAAAAAGAAAGGGAGAAAAAAGAAAAAAATATAAAGTTATTAATATAAAAAAATAAAAAAATATTAAAAATAGGAAAAAGAAAGAAAGAAGAGAGCAACCAAACCAAAAAGCAAATCCACCAATCATAACAAGTGCTAAAAACTATACTAAAAAAAAAACAAAAAACGGACAGCCAGAACCCTAGGACAAATGGCTAAAACAAAGCTTTTGGGAAGTCTGAGGTCTTCTGCCAGCATTCAGTCGGTGTTCTGTAGGAGTTTTTCCACATGTAGATGTTTTTTTGATGTATTTGTAGGGAGGAAGGTGATCTCCACGTCTTATTCCTCTGCCATCTTGAAGGTCCCTCGTTTGTTTTTTGATTTGAATTGTATCAGTTCTTTGTATATTTTGGATATTAACCCCTTACCAGATATATCTTTTGCAAATATTTTTCTCCCATTTGGTTGGTGGCCTTTTCATTTTGTTGATAGTTTCCTTTGCAGCGCAAAGGCTTTTTAGTTTGATGTAGTCCCATTGGTTTACTTTTCCTTTTGTTTCCCTTGCCTGGGGAGACATATCCAAAAATAATAATGCTAAAGACTGATGTCAAAGAGCATAGTGCCTACGTTTTCTTCCAGAAGTTTTATGGTTTCAGGCCTTACATTTAACTCTTTAATCCATTTTGAATTTATTTTTATGCAAGTTGTGAAATTCTTTGGCATGTTGCTGTACAGTTTTCCCAACACCATTTATTGAAGAGAATGTTTTCTCTCTGTTGTATATTCTTGCCAACTTTGTTGTAGACTAATTGCCCATATGAGCGTGAGTCCATTTTAGACCTCTGTATTCTGTTCCATTGATCTATATGTCTGTTTTTGGGCCAGTACTATTCTGTTTTGATTACAGTAGCTTTGTAGTGTAGTCTGAAGTCAGGGAGCATGATACCTCCAGCTTTGTTTTTCTTTCTCAATATTATCTTGGCTCTTTAGCATCTTTTGTGTTTTCATACAAATTGTAGAATTATTCTACTTCTGTGAAAATGCCATTGGTATTTTGATAGAGATTACACTGCATCTGTACGTTGCCTTGGGTAATATGATCATTTTAACAACATTAATTCTTCCTATCCGTGAGTACAGTATAGCTTTCCATCTATTCATGGCATCTTCAGTTTTTTTCACCAGTATCTTATAGTTTTCAGAGTATAGGTCTTTAACCTCTTTAGGTTTATTCCTAGGTATTTTATTCTTTTTGATGCAGTTGGAAATGGGATTATTTCATTAATTTCTCTTTCTGATAGTTTGTTGTTAATGTATACAAATGCAACAGATTTCTGTATGTTAATTTTGTACCCTCAACTTTACCAAATTCATTTATAAGTTCTGGTAGTTTTTTGGTGATGTCTTTAGGTCCTGACAGGGCAATCTATGGGGCTTCGGTGGTCCTGGAGCTGGTGTCTGCCTGCCAGTTGGCAGGGCTGGGGCCCAGGGGGTCTTGAGGCTAGTGCCAGCTCCTGGTGGGCTGGTCCGTGTCCTGAGCCCTCTGGTGGATGGGGTCAGGTCTCGGGGTAGCAGGGAGCTCAGGTGGTCCTAAGGCAGCCAGCCTGCTGGTGGTTGGGGTCTGAGTCCCTAGCCGGCTATTGGTTTGGCCTGAGGCGTCCCAGAAGTGGCACCTATAGACTGTTGGGCCAGGGCTAGGCTGGGTCCTGGCGCTAATAAGCTAGAGAGAGGCCTCCAAAACGGCTCTTGCCAGCACCAGTGTCCTTGTGCCAGAACGAGCTCCCCCCCATGGCTGCCACCAGTTTCTGTGTCCCAAGAGTGACCTACATTTGCCTGCTGCCTCTCTGGGAGATTCTCCAAGATCAGCAGGTGGGTCTGACCCAGGCTCCTATCCAATTATTGCTTCTGCCCTGGGTATCAGAGTGTGTGAGAGTTTGTGTGCATTCTTTAAGAGTGGAATCCCTTTTTCCTATGCCCCCTGGCTCTCCTGAAAGTTAGCCCCGCTGGCCTTCAAAGCCAAATCTTCTGGGGGCTCATCTTCCCAGCGCAGGACCCCCAGCCTGTGGAGTCTGATGTGGGGCTCAGACCTCTCACTCCTTGGGGAGGACCTCTGCAATTGTAATTATCCTCCTGTCTGTGGGTCACCCACCCTGGGGGTGTGGGTCTTGACTATCCTGTGACTCCATCCTTGCCACCCATCTCTTTATGGTTCCTTCTTTATAAATGTAGCTGTAGAAGATCTTTTCTGCTGGTCTTCAAGTCTTCTGATCAACAGTTGCTCTGTAGACAGTTGTAATTTTGGAGTGCCCGTGGCAGAAGGTGAGCTCAGTGTCTTCCTACTCTGCCATCTTGGACACTCCCCTGACCCTTCCTTTCTGTGTCCTGTCTCTGATCTGTTTTAGGCCCCTGTTATCTCTACCTTGAATTACCTCTACAGCCTCCTGACTAGCTTCTCTCTGACTCTAAACTCACTTCCTCCCGTCAGTTCATCTTCCACACAGCTGCCAGAAGGCATGTTGTACAACATTGATGTGAGCAAGTTACTTCCCCAATCAGATTTGTGTTTTAGAACACTCCTCCTGGCAGCAGTGCAAGCTGTTGGCTGATGAATAAAATTCAGGTGCCCCGGCCGCCTAAATGTGTATGGTTTGCACAAGGCTCTTTTCCTGGCTTCCCTTCTACGTGTGATTTGCCTCATCCCTCCTTTCCAGCCAATCTGAAGCCTTAGTTTGTCCCCCAACACATTCTGTCAACCTGTACATTTGTTTATTTCCAGATCTGAGGCTGGTACTCAAGTTAAAATTAGATTTCTAGGGCCAAGCAGAGAGTATTCCACCAAGTACTGTGGCTGTGTATGGACAGTACCTACTTGATCGGGGGCTGTGAAAATCGGATCTGTGAATTCTGTACAGTGCTTAGACGAGTGCCTGGAATAAAGGAAGTGCCAGCTGAGCATGCTTCTTCTTGCTGCATTGCTAGCAGAGGCATCGATGGGTGTTTCCCCGTGTCTCATTTGTGATCCGACGTGCTTCACTCTGACTCTTTCACCAAGGACTTAGGGAAGGTTACTTCATGTCTCTGGGCCAATTCCACAGCTTTATGTTTAGGGGGAAAATTAGACTAAATGATCCCCGTAATCCATTTCTGATACAGAATTTCTGGATTCCCTAACCATTTCTTTAAGCTTTCTAGTAGTGAATGAAATCAGGGTTGGAGTGTCATTTTTCTCATTCTCAGTCTTTCAAAACTTGGAAATAAAACAATATGGTAGAATTTGGAGAACCCGGTGGCCCTGTATATGAACCATAAGTGATTCCTTCACACAGTCACTACACCTGCCACAGTCCATCATATGGTACATCAACAGACGGGAGGTGGAGCTGATGAAGAAGATCCAGCAGCATCTGGAGGAGATGATGCAGATGCTGCAGGGTGAGATCCGGAACCAGAGCCACGCGCTGGAAATGTTGAAGGAGCAGCTCCAGGCAATGCCGGGTTCCAAGTTCCAGGTCAGAGGCCAGTTCTGTGTAAGTGGCGGAAGGGAGAGGAGGAACGGACCTTGACCGTCTTCAAGGAGTTAGTCAATAGGGCCTGCTAATAGTAACAGCTGCTGCCTCCAGGGCAGCCTGGGACATCTGGAATGATCTTCAGCGGGGACTTACGGCTTTGCCCCTGTTCTCTTGGCTGCAAGAGCTGAGATGGGCCCAGCCAGGCCCTGGCAGTGGCAGATGTGGCTCATGTACAGCCAAGGCTTCCTGCGGGCTGGCCTGTAGGCAGTCTCGCTCCATGACCAGCATGTCTTGTGCCCTAAGGAAAGCTGTGGCCCCGAATAAGACCTTTGTGGTCCTGTGTCCTTACAGATGCAGCCGTCTTCCTCACGCCACATTCACGGTCCTGAGCCCCAGTCTCTGGAGCCAGTGCCCAAGAAGCAACGCATTGAGCTGATGAGCAGGTCCTTCCCAGAACCCAGGGAGGCCAAGCATTTCTGTGCCTCATGTTCCTCTCACCCCTTCCAGTTCCCTGAGGAGCTGAAGCAGCCCTGTGTTACCTCTTCCCAGGTATGGAAAGCCTGTTTCATCTGTGTAGCTGAAAGGGGATTTCATTTTCATGAAAATGTGGGCTCAGCTGTTTCTCCTTGAGGGGCCAGTGGCTACCCAGTTGGCTGCAGTTCGTTTGCCTGAGATCAAAAGATGTCCTGGCCACAACCAGACCTGGACACACACGCACATGCGCGTGTACATATGTGCTGCACCGCGGCTTCTCACGGCCGGGAGCGCGACTGCAGCTCGTGCCCAAACAAGCAGTCACCCAGAGAGGCGGCGTTGCTGTTGCCTTCCACCTTGGGAGGATGGAGTGTTTGTGTTCCATTTCTGAGAGGCTCTGTTACCTCTTTTCTTTTGACACAGCAGCCCGCTCAGGAGCTGGTGCAGTACCTGCCACAGCAGGAGGACGAGCTGCAGGAGGTGAGGCCGCGGGAGCGGTCACAGCAGCGTGTTACCGTGGAAAACCCTGTGCTGCAAATACTCCTGCCAAGCGAACCTGGCCTCTCCTTGCCCCTCGATAGCACCCACACGTTTATGCCGGCTCAGCCCATCACGGTTCCTGTCCAAGTAGTAGCTGAGCCACAGCTCTCCAGCCACTCTTATGGTGAAAACCCTGAGGACCTGGAAGGCAGGAGCCATAGGTAAGAAGTGCATGGAATGGTAATAAGGGCTGAGGCCACTGCTTTCCCCTCGTGGCTGGACACCATACCTGAGACCATGGGTGACTTGCCCACGGGCACCAAAAGTCCCCTCAGACCAAGCCACGTGCTGCCGCTCATCCTGCTCTGCGGGCATCTGGTGCCGAGCCGAGCGCGCCCTGATGGAACAGGGGCCTCTCCGTGAAATAAGAGGACTAGACCAGGAAGTCTCCAAGCTAGGCAATTGGCATGCCACTCTTGAAATCACTTGACTTCACCCACCCAAGCCCAGTCTCGCAGCACAGGGTGTCTATACTAAAGTGGTGAGTGTCCCCAGGTGGATGACTCGTGGCTCCGAGCTTCCTTCTTCCACTTCCGCGGGATCCAGTGGTCACAGTAGACCAGGTGAAGGGGCCTCCAGGGCACTGACGATCTCTGTGGAGGAAGCAGGTGTGAAAGAGTTGCTAGATTGCCATTGGATGCCTAAAGAGCCAAGAACACGGAAGGACCGGCTCCTGGGACGCAGTATGAGCACACGAACACATCTTCTGCCCAGGGATAAAATTGTTGGTCCCAAATGCCAGAAAAAGAAGGTTCTGCTCAGCAGTGAAGGGTTGTGTGGCACACTCTTGGCACCCAATAACTAGTTTTGAATGAATGCCCGTTCTCTGCTCGGGTCTCCCAGAGCTCTCTGGATTTTCTCCTGGGCGTTCCTTTAGGATCAGCGACCCTGACATGTTTCCCGCTGGCCTGACCATCCGAATCAACCTGAAGAGCTTGTTGACAGCACGGATTCAGAGTTTGGGATGATGCTCAAAACTCTCTGTTTATCACACGACCTCCAGGCTTAGGGTGATAGAGGGAGCCCCGGACTTAGAGAAGGAAAACAGACCTTGCAAGCCCGTCTCGGCCAGGAGCGCCTTCAGTGACAAAGGGCAAGTGCCTGACTCCGGGGTAGGTGAAGCGACACAAGGCCACAGAAGTTACCATTGTGGAAGAACCAGGACTCTCCAAGTGATAGAAATAAAACCACTTGATATAAGTGACTAATTTTTGTTAATATTTACATTCGCTTCACTTTGGCAAATTGAGGCTT
This sequence comes from Physeter macrocephalus, assembly GCF_002837175.3. Lineage (NCBI taxonomy): Eukaryota > Metazoa > Chordata > Mammalia > Artiodactyla > Physeteridae > Physeter > Physeter macrocephalus. The sequence goes on from NC_041234.1 coordinate 119,010,214, forward strand.
GTTCGGGCCGAAGTGAGAGTCCAAGCAAATGAATCCTGATTTAGCCACTCGAAGCGAATGTTCCTTGAGCCCCTAGTGATGAGCAAGACAGTGTCTCCTGGGCCATCGTTTGTAGACCCGTGTCACTGTAACATGTTTCTTCTCTTACAGTTTTCTTCCTGAGGACCAGGTGATTTCTTCTACCATCATCCCTCAGCTTCAGATGAGTTCTAACTCAAACTTAGTCACGCTGCAGATCCCAGAGGATTACATGCAACTTTGGCAACAACCACAAGACCCACAGCATCACCTTTACCTCCAAGTTAATACTTGGCCTTCCAGTGAGCAGGTCGCCCTGCAGGACCAAGTTACCTGGGTCCAGGTAAACACCCCCTTCTCCTCTGCCCGTCAGATTTCTCTGAGCTTTGAAGTGTGGATTTCACACACAGAACATATGGGGAAGGGTCCAGCGTCGGTGCAGAACTTCCTGACCTGGGCCGGGGGGCAGTCACGGCTGAGCAAAAAGACTCTCTAGGCTTCCATGAAAAAGTGAGCTGTGCTCGGCGATATTAAAGGCGATCTGATTTGGAAACCTCTCACAAATATGTCTCCTGGGCAAAATGAGTGCTGCCGTATGCTGAGCTCAATGGCCCAGCCCAGAGCCCTTTCTGAACTTCGGGATCTTTAGTTGTGCTGCAAGATCCAAGCCCTGGTGTGGCATGTTTCCTTGTACTGATAATAAGCCAGGAGTCCTTCCACTGAGTGAATGTGCAAGGTGTCCATCCATGGGGTGCCCCGTATTTGGCAGGGCAGACCCCACCTTGGGGGCCATCTGTCTTGGCTGCGTCGCTAGGGCAGTGGCGGGAGCTGGTCCAGATGGCAGTCACGTAGCAGGTTTTACTTCCCAGGTACACCCCCAGCAGGCCCCTTGGGGACCACAAGCTCTCAATCTGACTGATAGCGCTTACAAAGGGTGTTTGGATTCCGGCTTTAGAAATCTTAATAGAACTTAACCTCTTTAAAAAAAAAAAGTAAAACTAACAAGAGAAGAAAACCAGTAAACTAAGGCAGAATGAAGGGGATTGGATATTTTAAATGGCTATGATTAACTTCACATAGACCCCTTGACCAGCTGGGCCACCAGCCCTCCAGAAAGTTGGCCCATTAGAGGGACTGCCCACACGAAGACATCAGATGGTCAGTGGCTCCTGTGGTTCAGTTACCAAGCCAGGCTCTGGTGAGAGCCCTCCTCATGCCTGCTCTCAAGGCACTTACCCTCTGGATGGGCCCTGAGAGGCAAAGCAGGCCGAGCACATGTCCCAGGGAAGTGGGGAAGGGTGGACCCCGCAGGGTTGCACAGATGGGAGAACGCAGTGGGCCAGCCAAAGGTAGGACCGTGTCAGAGGCGCCCTGTCCACGAGACTTCAGGGGCTCCCCCCTCCCCGCTCTGGTTCGTCTTCTCCACGCTGTGGACCCTCCCTCTCCCCGGGGCCCCAGACACCTTTGGTTTTCTGCCCATAGCGCAGCCCTGTTCCCTCTTGTCTCCTCTACCTTCTCCTCCACCCTCTTGAGTTCCACTTGTTGAAATCTTATATCACCTTCAAAACCCAGCCCAAGGGGTCCCTCTTTCTCCAGCAGAAAAGATTTGCACAGCCCACTCCTTGGAACACCATCTGTGTGTCTGTCCCGCCTCCCCTGTCCGCAGCCCAGAGTGGGTTGTCTCCTCTCCCTGTCTCGTTGCTCAGGTGAGCCTGGTAGCTGCCAGTCAGGCTCAGTGTGGAAGTCACCTAGCCTGAGCCGACTGGTGAGGGCCAAAGGTAGGGGCAGGGAGAGACCTTCTAAGGCCTCGGCTGGCCATGGCTGGTAGGGAACTGGACCGGGAGGGCCAGACACGGGGCCCAGTAGCCTTAGGCATTCGGACAAGCTTGGGAGAGCCCAGGACTGCTTCTCCTGGTCTTTAAGGCAAGATGCCATTGGGAGAGAGAAACAGGGGCGATCCCATCTCCTCAGCTCCAGCTTCTCCCGGCACCTTGCAGGCTTGTGTTCCAAAGACTTGCTTCTCACTGGCTTGCTGACTCGGACTAAAGGGACTCTCCCACCGCTGCAGAATGGGCCCCGGAACCGTAGCAAAGGACTCTACTTTGTCCCCCTTTTTTCCAGCAGGCACCAGCCCCTGACGCAGAAGTCCAGGGCGCCTCAGGTCTACAGACTTTCCAAGACCACGCGGGATACGGGCCAGACCAAATCTGCTACTTCATGTCTGGAGCGCAGTCCAACTTTCACGAGTAGCGGCACCGCCTGTGTCTTCTTCTCTAGCCTCGAGAGAAGAGGGGGAGACAAGTTGATGAGGCCTGCATGACCAGGGGACCTCCAAGGCTCACAGAGTCCCCTGGAGGAAGGGGTGGGGAGGGGTGGGTCCCTCATTTTCTTCCCTGATAATTGCTTTTTGTAATTGTTAGTTGGAACACGCGACCTGTTTTCTTGAAGTCGTGCTGCAGCCTGTGATCCCTGGCGTGCGCTGCCCAGCCTCGCAGACACCGATTCTACCATGGGCAGGCAGGCTGCGGGGTCTGCTCAGGGTAGGATAGCTTTTTTCCGACAAGAAGTATTTTCTAGCATGGTTTGCAATCTAGTAGAAGCTGTCCCATATCAGGCTGTGAAAATTCCGAGGCCTCGGCCTTCACGGTCAAGGCCGGCACTTCCTCCACAGTCAAGCTGGAGAAACGCATGGGGAACGGCAATCCAACTGTGGGAAAAGCTGAAACCAGGTCAAAAGTTTTGTGCTCAAGTAATCACAGCTTTGCTGCTTAATAAAAATTGTGTTTGACTACAGCTCTCTGTGAACTTATAACTGACTTCTGGAACCTAGAAATGGTACCTGCCTTCCCGAGGGGCTGTGTGCCCAAGTCTTCTGGGTAGCCGAGGCCCAACACAGTTGGCCTGGGGCTACCCACTGTGTGTTGACTGTGCCAATGCCTAATACAGCCCGTGAGAGGTGAGCCTGGTTGCTCAAGGGCACAGTGCCCATTTGCTTTGCGTGCAGGTTCCTTCTCTTCCTTCTGGCAGGAGTACTTCCTGGAGGAAGAGTGATTTGCTCTCTGTCAAGCACCAAGGAGCGCGTCTTCCGAGCTGTCTGCACAGAGGCGGGGAAGCCGGGGTAGGGGGGGCTTGGATAACCTAACCTGAAGTCATCATGTGCCTTGAATGTCAGTCTTAAAGTAATGAACCATTGCAGGAAGAAGGCAAAGGAAGCCCCAGTTCCCAGTGGCAAGTTACAATAAACGGGACAGTGAGGCCACATACCCACAGGAGAAGCTTGACACTCCCCAGGTAGCCTGATCTCTACCAGGGTGCTATGGACTGAACGGGTCCCCCTCGATTCATAGGTTAAAGCTCTGCCGCCAATAGGACGGTATTTGGAGGTGGGGCCTTTCGGAGGAGATTAGCTTTAGATGAGGTCGTGGGGGCGGTGCCCTTATAGTGGAATTAGTGCTCTTAGAAGAAGAGACACAGAGAGCTTGCCCCCTCTCTCACCTTGTACGCACAAAGAGGCAGTCACATCAGCTCACAGCAAGACGGTGGCCACCTACAAGCCAACAGAAGAGGTCTCAGAATGAAACCTACCTTGCTATCACCTTGATCTTGGTCGCCTTGACAGCCTCTAGAAGTGCGAGAAATGAAAATCTGTTGTTGAAGCCACCCCCAGCCCCCAGCTGTCGTATTTTGTTACGGCAGCCGAAGCTGAGCAAGACACGGGGGCTATTTGATTCCTTGGTGCGTTCAGGTACATCTCCCGTTGTGTCAGCACGTGCGGAGCATTTCCAGGAACCAGTTCTCTTGGGCTGCCCCACAGAGATGGAAGCAAAGGTCAGGGTCATTCTTGGTACCCTCTTTGACTTCGGATGGGTAGAGTTGGAAGTGGCTGGTGTTCTGGGGTGTTGGCAGGGACTCTGTTGCCTCCTTGTCTCGGGAGGCCATGGGACCGCCATGCCCCCTCCCGCCCGACACTACAAGAAGAACCACATATGTACATGACCACGCCACACTCGTTAAAGAGAGTGATGAGAGATCACAAGGGAGCAAGAGGCACTGCTCTGCTGGCATGCAGGGCGGCCCAGGCTCGGGCTCAAGAACTACCTCTAGACCGTGGCGGCGGGGGGGGGGGGGGGGGGGGGGGGGGGCATTCGGGCAGGCCGGCC
>NC_041234.1:119014401-119028387 GCF_002837175.3 Physeter macrocephalus
GGGGGGGGGGGCGGGGCATTCGGGCAGGCAGGCTCCTTCCAGCTGCTCAGCTGGTAGCATTCCAACCTTGGGGACACAGCTCACAGGCTGACTGTGCAGCATCACTAGTCTCCCCAGCCAGGTCTGGTGTTTCTAACAGAAGGATCTGGTCCTGCTCCGTTTTCCCCTTTACATGGAAAGGCGAGGCAGTCAGGCAGGCCCTAGAGTAGCACACTCCCAAGACACGCACCTGAGGCCGCTTTCTACCGTGGACAAGTCGCTGAAGCTCTCTGGCCTCTGTTTCTCCATCAGAACGAAAGGAGAGAGGAGGAGACAGTGCCTTTCCTACGTAGCTCCCAGAGGAGGTGATGATCAGTGGCCTTGTAGAGCCTTCAAGAGAGGCACTGTAAAAGCTGACTAGGCTGGATGCATTCAGTTGGGCTTATTGTTTGAATTCCATGTTTAGGATTTGTCCGATCTGGCCCAGCTTACTCTGGCTTCACCACCCTCTGGATTTCAGACAAGGATCCCGAGCTGAGGAAGTCTGTGGTCCCCTCAGGCTCTGCCTCAATCACCAGCTCACCTCCCGGCTCAGCCCCCAAGCCAGGTTGCCAGAGGGTCAGAGGGGCCAGCTGCCCAGCTCTGCTGTTTTCCAAGGATCCCCACAGGAGTAGCTCCAGGGCTGCCCCATCTCAGGATGGGGAAAGTTGAGGGCACAGGGGCTAAAAGCCCAGAACCAGTGCTCACATGCCCGCAAGTCCCATCGTGAGTTTGGATACGACCAGGAGAGGCACTGTAAAAGCTGACTAGGCTGGATGCATTCAGTTGGGGTTATTGTTTGAATTCCATGTTTAGGATTTGTCCGATCTGGCCCAGCTTACTCTGGCTTCACCACCCTCTGGATTTCAGACAAGGATCCCGAGCTGAGGAAGTCTGTGGTCCCCTCAGGCTCTGCCTCAATCACCAGCTCACCTCCCGGCTCAGCCCCCAAGCCAGGTTGCCAGAGGGTCAGAGGGGCCAGCTGCCCAGCTCTGCTGTTTTCCAAGGATCCCCACAGGAGTAGCTCCAGGGCTGCCCCATCTCAGGATGGGGAAAGTTGAGGGCACAGGGGCTAAAAGCCCAGAACCAGTGCTCACATGCCCGCAAGTCCCATCGTGAGTTTGGATACGACTGAAGTCAAAGCGTGGTGAGTGTGTTCTCTCAGTTCCGGGCCCAGCCCCTGCTCCGAGGCATTCTTGGTACTCCTGGCAGAGACCTTAGACTTGGCTGCCTGGGCAGACCAGTGGCTTTAACTGGGATCAGCTGGTACTTGCTTTGCGCTTATCTTCCCAGGCATGAGCCCTAATTCCCCCAGCCCTAGAGTGTCTCCTGATGATTGTAGCCCGGGAGAAAGTTGTCCGCTCTCAGGCTCTGGGAGAGGCAGGGCTGACCAGGCCAAGAGATGCCAGTGTCCTCAAGAGGGTCAGGGGTGGCTTTAGCAACAAAGAAATGAGAAACTGGTGACACTTGCACGCGCTCCAGATCGTGAACTGAGGGCGGGGTGGGTTCTGTCCCAGCCCTGCCCGGGGCAGGAGAGAAGTCTGGGCATGACTTGTGTCAAGAAGACTGGCCATGGGACAAGCTTCCAAGGCCACAGGTACATCCGGAAATGTGGCTGTCCCCATGGTCTGTGCTAAACTGCTCCAGGAGGTTCTGGGGACTCTGCAACCCATACCACAAATGGCCGCTACACCTGGAGCTACTCAGGACAAATGTTTTCTGTCCATCAAGCTCCCTCCTGGTCCCACGGGCCACACACACACACACACACACACACACACAGTGCACAACTCACACAGCCACCTCGCCTTTACCCTCAGACTCTTTTCAGGTGAATGGGACCAAAGACTCTTCCAGCCACTCCCAGCACCCTAGCCTCGGCCACCCGGCTCCCCTTCCTGGGTGGCCTCAGAGAGGCAGCAGCGTTCAGCCTCAGGCCCTGAGCCCCGTGACCCGCGTAGGACTCGATGGCTGGGCGCGTGGCTTGGGACACGGGGGCTGCTATCCCCAGAGTTTCCTGGCCTTGCTGCATGCGTCTGCTGGACAGCCTTGTCCTCACCCCAGCTGCCTGGCCCGCACCAGCTTCGTCCTTGGGGGGGGGGGAGGGGCGGAGAGACAGAGTGCCCAGAGCGGCACGATCTTGTGGGCACGGGGCTCCTACAGCAGAAGTGGGCCCAGACACAGTCCAGGACCCCAGACCTTAGCCTTCCTTCCCTCGACACCGGCACCAGCAGCCCCAAGATGCAAAGCGGGCAGCCCCTCGCAAGGAGGTCAGCAAGGTGTACCCTGACCCAGGGCATCGTTGCCTTACCGTTACCCCACAGGACCTCCAGCTGGCTTGGTGAGGATTTCCTTACCCCTCTAGCATGAAGCCAAATTGGCATCCCCTGTCCGGAAAACTATGGGAGTTGCATTTCTCTGGGGGCTGGTAGGGCGGAGGACCTTCCAGGCACAGCCGCCGTGATCGCCGCCCCCATCAGCTCCCCGCCAGGTGGGCAGCACAAGCTCCTCACTGAGCAAGACTCAGTCAGGACGTAATAGAATATTCCAAGCACAGCCCTTACCGGCTGAATATTCATGTGGTGTCTGTGTCATCAAATATTTATAAATGTTCCTATTCCCAAACGACTTTGATAATAAAGAAGGAAGGGTCATTAAAACCCCAGCCCCGAGCCATGCTCTTCCTTGCCTGCATCGGCAGGACACAGCACAGCACCGGCCAAGGCCCTCCATGGTGTCTCGAGTGTCCCAAGTACTTTGAAGGCAGTGAAAGTGCAGGCGGCCTCTGAACGTTCTGGGCTGTGAGTGTTGTCCGCTTCCGCCAAAATCCCTGGGAAGGAAAGGTTGAGGGAGAGAGGTCCGGCAGACGAGAAGGGGCTGAGCTGGGCCTGGGGCTTAGAGCTGCCGCAAATTCCATCCCCATCTCTCAAAACGGGCCCCAACAAACATAACAAAGACTCCAGTTTGTAGCTAGGACCCAATTAAATGTTCCATAGGGCACGGGAAATCACTGGAGTGTTCCGTTTTCAAGGCTAAGCAAGACAATGTTGAATGGCTCTCCATTGCTTATCAAATAAAACCCGAGTTCTCAGCCTGGCGTGGCCCGGCCTCACCCTTCCTCCACCACTGCACGGCCCTCTGCTCGTCACACACTGTCCCTGGCCTTGTGGAACCGCTGGCTTGGACACAAGCCAGGGCTTTCCTGCCCTCATGGATTCGTCTCTCTTCTCTACACCTGGAATGTCCTCCCCTCCCGTCTCTGCATTTCCAATCTTTGCCCATGAGGCAGAGCCCCCAGAACACGATACCTGGCAGACCGAGCCTTCTCTCTACACATGTTCCAAGGAGTATCTTCAGCCAAGGTCCTTCCAGCTATACCTGGAGAACGTTTCACAAAGAAAAGCAGCTGCTTGAGGCAGGACCTTCAAGCGACAAGCCAGGCTGGTGAGGCCCTCGAGCCTTCTTGGGCAAACTCCCAGCAGGCCGTCCCTGGGGCCAAAAGGCAGCCCACCTTCTACTGAGCTCAGGTGTAGGTTTTCTTAAGCTCCTGAACGTTAGCCTGCCATCTTGCCACCCTTCCTCAGGCTTCGTCCTCAGGCAGGGACTCAGGTCTCTGCATTTCCAATCTTTGCCCATGAGGCAGAGCCTGGCCGGAAGGCTCTCTCTGCTCCCTGTCCTCCTGTCCCTGCCTGGGCTTCACCTGGAGCACGTGTGTCGCTGCTCAGCCCCTGCTGCACGTGTGCCATTGCCTCTTCTCGGCTGAGCTTCAGCGGGCAGAGAAGCTGGGGCCCCCAGAACACGATACCTGGCAGACCGAGCCTTCTCTCTACACATGTTCCAAGGAGTATCTTCAGCCAAGGTCCTTCCAGCTATACCTGGAGAACGTTTCACAAAGAAAAGCAGCTGCTTGAGGCAGGACCTTCAAGCGACAAGCCAGGCTGGTGAGGCCCTCGAGCCTTCTTGGGCAAACTCCCAGCAGGCCGTCCCTGGGGCCAAAAGGCAGCCCACCTTCTACTGAGCTCAGGTGTAGGTTTTCTTAAGCTCCTGAACGTTAGCCTGCCATCTTGCCACCCTTCCTCAGGCTTCGTCCTCAGGCAGGGACTCAGAGATGAGGGCGGGCAGAACCTGCCATGGGGCCACAGTCTTGGCCCCCGAATCACCATTTTCCAGTGGGACTCAGCGGAGGGCTTGGTGGATTAGAGAGCCGGGAGGAAGTCGTGAAGCACGAAGCATTGCCCTGAGTTGGCACGTCCCTCTGGGGCCCGGGCGAGGCAGGAATACCGCAGGGAGACGGGGGGGTGGGGGTGGGGGGGGGAGCGCAGGGCGGGGTGGCAGTGACAACTAAACGCCAAGAAACTCCCGGAGCCCTGGATGTTTCCTGCCCAGATGGAGGCCCTGACCCCAGAGGTCAGAGGGTAATTAACCACACAGTCACCTTGTTGATGAAACAAAACCCACAACCCTGGAGAACCAAAACATGTCAAAGGCATGGAGGCAAAGGTCAACAGACAGGACAGACAAATTGTAGTATTTAGTACTGTGCATGCAAGTGTTTGTGCAATCCATTTAGAGGTTAGCCTGCCAGCCTGGGGGGAGGGTAGGTGGGAGAGGGGCTGGAAGTTCAGCTGAACTGGGGTGTGATTTCAGCTGAGAACAGGGTGCAGGTCTCCGGGAAAGGGCTGGGCTCACGGGGAGATTTACACCCAGAACCTTGGAGCACGTGGTCCCCCAGAAAAGCCAGACTCCGTGCACAGAGGGGCGTCTGTGGACAGCAGGGCACCCGGGAAGGACAGCAGCCCCCTGGCAGCCACCCTTGAGACCCACCTCCACCTTGACTACTGCACTTCCCCCTCCCCAGCCCCTGGCCCCCACTTGGGAAATGACCATGACTCCCAAACCCCAATACCCCACCCTGCTTTCCCCTCTGGCCACCGAACCCTTCCATCCAACTGCATACGGGACGTCTCCCTGTGGATGTCTCCTGGGCACCTCAATGTCAATGCAGCCAAAAACAGGCTCTTCAGCATCTCGGGAAACCAGCTCCCCTCTCAGGGACAGGCACATTCATCCTCTCAGTTACCCACGCCAGGAGTCAGACATTGGCGCCCCTAACACACAGTAGGGGGCAGGGAAAGTGTGAATGAGTGAGGGAGTGAATGGATGAACAGACGACCGGATAGTTGACGTTGTCTTGTGTTCCCAACGTGAGCTGGGCACACAGGAGGCATCAGGGAGGATGTGTTGAGCAATGGGCTTCTCCTCTCCTCCAGAAACTTCCCAGGCCCCTGCTTCAGCAAAACACCTTTCCAGGTTCTGGGTACGTAGCTCTAGGGTCCTTCTAGGGTCCCTCTAGGTCAGGGCCAGCATGTGAGGCTATAGCCCACGGTACTAGTCTCGGAGGGAAGGCGGGATGGCTCCACAGGGCCAACACACAGGTTGGGCTTCTTGGTACCAGTTTTCAGGGCTGGGGCATTTCCCAGAGCCCGGACATGAGCCGGGAGCGCAGGACAGGAACGCACGAAGGAGGTTCCTTTATCTCTGTCTTAGGGCTCATGGTTTCTTCAGTTCCTGGCCCCCACACTCCACCACCAGCCACCTGGTGGTGCCTACCGTAGACTCCAGCTTGGGGAGGCAGCATCATTTCCCCGCAAGGCCTGGGGAGGCATAGAGCAGGCAGGAGGGCCCCTGGACCTCTGGCCACACAGCCCCCAAACTTTAGGCGGGGCTTGGTCAGACTCATTTCTTGTCGTCTCTTGCCCCCTGGCGTATGGTCGCAGTATTGCCGCTCCCCAGTGGGCTCCCTTGTGACCAATTCAAGTAATATTTCCTGAGCACCTACATTGGGCCAGGCTCTACGCCGGACAGAATGCTCTTCTCAGGGTTTCAGTCCAGCCCTTGGTCAGCGCCCTGGGATAGCTCCCTTCTGTACTCTCCAAATGCCCTCGGAGTCATGATCCATCATATCATCACTCCCTGTCCCCTCTTTTCCTCTTTCACAGTTGACTGGCAAATCCCCAACCTTGGATGAACCCAACTCTTTGTGCGCCTACACTTAAGCATCTCTGTGTTGCTAGAGAGAATCACACAAGCTGGCAGATTGTACAGCCCTATGGATTTATGATCTCCAGCCTCACCCGGGCACACCTCACCGTGCAGAAGGACTTCTGTGGTTTGTGTTTTTCCAGTCCATTCTCCGAATGGTGATTTGCTCTCTCCTCCAAGTCCCCATGTCTTCCCACTTGCCTCCTGCTTGCCTTGTCCGTATTCGATTTAGAAATGACAACATATGGAATGGAAATTCCCTCACCATACCACCACCAAGCGTATTAACCTGCCTTCCTCTATAACCAACGTGTCCTCCTCTCCTCGAGCTAAAACAGTGGACATCTCCCGTCTCTTTTCTAAGGCTGATGCCTTCTCTGTACTCTGGAGCCCATCCCCTCCTACCTGCCACTCTGTCCAGCATCCCTGGATCCCCTCTCTCTACTTAACTAGTCCCCTCACCATGCAAACGTGCTGTCATCGTTCCCGTCTTAAAAATAAAAATCATCTCTCGACTCCCACCTCCTTCCCCAGAAAGTGCCACATTGTTTCCCTTCCCTTCGAGGCGCTTGTCTGCGGGTACCGTCTTCAGTTCCCCTCTCTCTTCCCAGTGTGGTCAACAGCACACTGGAATTCAGCCTCGGCTGCCCCCACTCCACCGAAATTTCTCTTACCACGGTCGCCTGTGAACTCCATGTTGCCACGTTCACCCTCCATTTCTCCGCCCTAGCGTGACTCTGGCTCTCAGCAGTGTTGATTCAATGGACAACGTTTCCTGTTAAACACTCCCTTCTCTAAGATTCTAGGACACCTCACTTCTGTTTACCCCGCCTACTACCTCACTGGCTGTTTCTTCTCACTCTCCTTTGCTGGTTCTTCCTCCCGACTCCCAAACTTGGGTCTTGGATTTTTCTCTACCTCCTTTCACACACTAGGTGATCACATCCAGTCCCATAACTTTAAATCACACACACACGCACACGCGCGCGCGCGCACACACACACACACACACACACACACACACGTGTCTCTGACACCGGGGCATATAAAAAAGACTCTGCATAAAAGGAGAACGTTATGATATTGCCGCATCACAAGACCTAATATTGTAAAGATGTAATTTTCCTCCAAGTTAGTCTATAAATTTAAAGCAATCCCGTACAAAAGCCCAGCATGACTTCTGCACATTTCTTCACCGAACCAGACTCATATATGCAACTGCCCCAAAGGTTTCCCTCTTTCAGGAGATGGAACCCCTCGTTCCCCCAGTTCTATAAGGCAGCGATCTGATGTTATGGGCTGAGCTGTTTCCTCCAAATATTCATATGTTGAAGCTCTGACCCCCAGGACCTCAGAACGTGACCTTATTTGGAAATAGGGTCACTGCAGATGTAATTAGTTAAGACGAGGTCAGACTGGGGTAGGGTGGGTCCCTCATCCACTATGACCGTGTCCTTATACAAAGGGGAAATTAGAGCACAGACACACAGAGAGAGAACACCAGGTGAAGATGAGGACGGAGATCAGGGTGATGCTTCTACGAGCCAGGGAACACTCGCGATGGCCAATAAACCATCAGGAGCTGGGAGAGAGGCCTGGAACACGTTCTCCCTCATGGCCCTTAGAAGGAACCAACCCTGCCCACACCCTGATCTTGGAGTTCAGGCTTCCAGAACTAGGAGACAATACATTTCTTATTTAAACCACTGTTGTGGACTGAATTATGTACCTCCCTCCAAACTCATATGTTGAAGCCCTAACCCCCAATGGGACTCTTTTTGGAGAGGAGGTCTTTAGGGAAGTAATTAAGGTTAAATGAGGTTGTAAGGGTGGGGAAATAATCCAATAAGACTGGTATCCTTAGAGGAAGAGGAAAGGACACCAGAGATTCCTCTCTCACTGTGCTCACACAGAGGAAAGGCCGTGTGAGGACACAGCGAAAAGGTTACCATCTGCAAGTAAGGAAGAGGGCTCTCAGCAAGAATCAAATTTGCCAGCACCCTGATCTTGGACTTCCCAACCTCCACAACCGTGAGAAAATAGATGCCTATGGTTTGAGCCCCGCAAGCCCGTGATATTTCATAATGGCGGCCCCAGGTGACTAAGACAGTCACCCCGTTTATGGTACTAATGCTCTTGGGATCAGCCTTAACTACTTTCGTTTTCGAGACTCTCACTGCTAGGACTTCCTCACTGGTCTCCTTACTTCCAGTCTTGCTCCTTACACTGCATTCCCTACACCACTTCCAGGGTGGTCTTTTTAGGAGGTAAAACTGATCACATCACTCGCTTACTTCAAACCCTCCAATGCATGCCACTGTACTTAGAGAGATTGTGAGCCCCTTGCAAAGTCCTCTAGGGTCCCTGCCCTCTCTTTGACCTCCTCTCCTGTCTCTGCCCCACCCTTGCTCGCCGGGCCGCAACCGCGCCAGCCTCCCTTAGGGCCCTTGAACATCAAGCACTCTTCTGCTTTGGGACTCTGTACTTGCTAGAGCTTCTGCCAGAGATGCTTATCAGCTAATAATACCCCCTTACGTGGCTCACTCCACCTCTCCCTTTAGGTCTCAGTTTAAGGTCTCAGTTTATCTCCTCCTGAAAGCGGAAGTTGCAACTGTGAGTGGGATATGTTTCCATTATATTTTCTAGCTGGTTATTGCTGATGAATAAAAAAGTTGGGTTTTTTGGGTAAAGCCATCTTGTATCCATCCGCCTTGCTAAAAAGATTTCTTAATCATCTTTAGCTTTCCAAGCAAGCAATCATAGAATTTGCTATTAATGATACACCTTTGCCGTGTATCATTTTCCATATGCATGCCTCTTGTTTCTTGTCCTAATGTTACTACATTATTTTCACTATAATCCTCTCCCCTCTCATAAATGCTCCTAACAACACTAATTATATCACAGAGTGGGCTCAAGGCTGATTTCCCGCTCTCTCCAGAGCCCAGGAAACAGGGTGGACAAGCATTAGATGTATATTGAAAACAAAAGTGGAAGACATGGAGATGCTCTAATGGAAGCATGTAGTAGTCTGTTGAGTGGAGGTAAAAACGATGACAAGACCCTTTCTAGCTAGAAGGGGAGTCCAGGTGCAGGGCTCTACTGGATCTCAGCTCCAAATGAATGTCACCAGTTGGAGAAGGGGGGCTGGTGGACATTACAGGGAGAAGAAACCTCCACAGCAAAGGCCTGGGAAATTTATTTTTTTCCTGAAACTATAAAGCCATTAAAAAAAAAAACCTAAGGAAAAGATGTATGAAATAGCTTTCAGATCCCTGGATGGATGAGGTTTTCTATGTTTAAAAGAAATGGAAAGAATCACAAAGGAACAACAAGAAGATATGCAACAGTAAAAGGCAAGCGAGAGTGTGAATATGTACAAAGGGCATGTGTTCATCAAGGAGAAAAAAAGGAAGATTGCAGCAAAAAAAAATGAGAACCTACAGATGATTCACGGAAAAGAAAAGGAGAATGGTGAAAGAAAGTGTGAAAAATTGAGCATGATAGAAATGTAAAAGAACATTATGAAATATATATTTTTTAATTAATTAATTTATTTAGTTATGGCTGCGTTGGGTCTCCGTTTCTGCGCGAGGGCTTTCTCCAGTTGCGGCGAGCGGGGGCCACTCTTCCTCGCGGCGCGCGCGCCTCTCACCGTCGCGGCCTCTCCCGTTGCTGAGCACGGGCTCCGGACGCGCAGGCCCAGCGGCCGTGGCTCACGGGCCCAGTTGCTCCGCGGCACGTGGGATCCTCCCGGACCGGGGCTCGAACCCGCGTCCCCTGCATCGGCAGGCGGACTCTCAACCACGGCGCCACCAGGGAAGCCCATAACTCTGAAATTTATTTTAATAAACTTTGCAAAGGAAATTAAACTACCATATTTTTTTTTGCCGGCAAAAGCAAGGTGAAATGAATACTTTTACCCACTGGGATTTGGACCAACCTTGTATGGCAGCTCAGCTCTTCAGGATCAGACCCTGTAAAGGTTTATATTTTTAACCAATATTTTACTGCTAGGGACCCATAATCCTACTTTTTGGCCGTGCCTCACGGCTTGTAGGATCTCAGTTCCCCGAGCAGGGACTGGACCCGGGCCACGGCAGTGAAAGCCCGGAATCCTAACCTCTAGGCCATCAGGGAACTCCCCATAATTCTACTTTTAAGAAACAGATGCATATTCTCATTTACATGAGGACGTGGGTAGAATCTGCCTTTAATCCACACCTTCCCTGATTCACAAGAAGCACTCAGTGGTTATTTATTGAGGTAAATTAACTGAAAAATGAAAAGAAGGCTAAAAAAATAGACTCCTCGCTCTGTGTTAGCTACCTCCTACTCATTCGAAAATTCCCCCAAACTTAACAAGTGTCCCCCAACTGGTTCGAGCGTGGATGAATCAGAGAAATCAGCAGACTTGACACACCATTCCCAATACCAGATCCATAGGCGATGCTTGACAATCTAGGTCACTCACTTTTCTTCCTCCTCATGTAAAAAAATAAAAATAAAAATAAAAAACTAGAAACAACCTAGGCCTCCAATTCCCTGAGGAATGGTTAGGTACATTTTGAAACCTCCATGCGATGAAATTGTATTCGTTTAAAAATATGGCAAATCAACACAAGTTATTTAAGAAAATTCAACTTCTACTTCTGATTAAAATAACAAATACTGGTGAACTAGGACTAAAACGATTCTTCCTCAACACGATATATTAAATGTGTCTGAACCAATGGTAACTGAAACATGGGTATGCATGGTGAATCCCCAGAGGGCTTGCCGTGAGGGCCAAGCGCAGGTCATTGCAGTGGGATCAGAACAAGAAACAAATGGGAGGCACGCTGGAAGGAAAGATATACATTTATCATCATTTGCAAATTCTATGATCACCTACTTGGAAAACTACACCTGATTAAGAAACGTTTTTAGCCAGACAGACGGATACAAGAGAATTTTGCAAAAATCAGCACCTTTCTCATAAACCAGTAATAACTAGCCAGAAAAAAGATTCCATTCACTCTTGCAACAAATATATATGCATTACATATTATATAATATATGGTAATATATTAAATGTTACGTAAAATGTATAATATATACGATAGACTAGATATAACATATAACATATGTTAACATATATGCTATATGTTTATACACACACACTCTACATAAAATATTAAAACATATGTAGGACATACAAGAACAAAACTCGAAAACCTTACTGAGGAACGTGACATAAGATTTAGGAAAATAAAGAGAAATACCATGAGCTTGATTGAAAAGATTTATATTGTAAAGTTATCAGTTTTCTCCAAATTTAATGCATAAATTTAATGCAGTTACAACCATGATATCGAGGCTATTATTTTTCTTTTGTAACTTTATGAAACTATTCCAGAGTTTTGATAGAAGAGTAAGGAAGCAATAATGAAATTATGGGGGGAGAGAAGTAGATGTGATTGGGCGCAGAGGGTAAGAGGGTACTTGCCCCAGCCTATAATACAGGCGTGTTGGAGCTACACTGGTCTTAACAGTGTGTGGCTGACATAGGAGGAGATGGACTAGACCAGAAACGGAGCCAAGGATATATAAGAAGGACACGGCAGGACTGGCACCTCAATCAGTGGCGTAGCTGTGGCTTCAGACTTGCTTTAGGGATGAATCTTCAGGGTGGCTCTCTGGTCAGCAGTGGGGGGTGATTCTTGAAGGCTGAGGGAATATTAACTGTCTATATCAAATATATGCTGGGGAGGGGAGGTTAATTAACATAGCTATTATAGGGGCTCAAGTCCCCTAAGCCACCCTTTCTCTCCAACCCGGATGGAGAAATGACGATGTTTTACAAACAGATTAAACAAGTAGAAAAAATGCAGCTAATCCCTAGCTTAAGTGTTAAACCAAATTCAATTCTGGACAGATTAAAAATTGACATGTTAAGTAATGAAAACATAAAAATGGTGACATGAGTCATTTTTGAAAAAAATGTTGAGGGTGGAGAAGGCCTCTGCAAGCATGAAAGCAAAAGGAGACCATGGTCAAATGCCAAGGATGAGTGTACCGGTGAGGCCACAACAGCGTTGTTCACAATGGAAAGAGATCAATGGGAATTGGACTCAGAAAGGAGTGGGAAATCGGGAAGCTCTGGTGCAGTCATGAGATCTTGTCAAGGGGAAAAAGCAGTGGAAGAAAGCATACAGAGGGGTAAATCCCCAATACTAAAATGATTCTCACCAGGCGGTGGGATTAGGGGTGATTTTTAACTTTCTATTTTATATACGTATGTTTGCCTTAACGTTTTTATAATGTGCATACTATGACTCGTATAATCAGATAAAAACCAAAGTAAATTAACAAAACTCTTCACATTGCATAAACCAAATGATGTAACTTCGGATTTATAGAGTGAAACCGAGGACGGCAATATAGTCCAAGTTTAATAATGGCTTTCTCTGTGAGTGCTCCTTTCTAAAATTGCCACAATGGGAGCATCTTGTTTTTAAAATCAGAACTGAGAAAAAGATGTACATTTCCTGGGCTAGGTGGTAGGAAACTAGATGAGAGAGGCAAGAAACCAGGGGTTAGGAAGGAACCCAGAGTGGGGAGAGGCGGCCTCATCTGAACTGGTCCTCCCTCACTGCTGCACACTGAGCTCCTGTCACCTGCTCGTGGCCTTAGTTCCACAAGGGTCAGGTGGCCGCGGCAGCAGAAGACATGGAGCGCTGTGTTTGGAGGAGACAATTCCACGCTGCAGCCAAGCGGTCGTATGGCTTGAAGCTGCGCCCTGAGGTGGGGAGGGGCATGGTGGAAGGTCCTATCCCTCACCGCACCCGGGGAAGTGGATGAGAGACTCCTTTCATCTCCAGGAACCAACGACCATGGGCACCGGGTGGGGGGGCGGTGCTGAGGTAGTTCATCCAATGTGATCAGCTAGATGAACTACATTCCCCGAGCGGCAGTCCAAAGTGGGCTAGCCCCTGGAAATCACAAAGCCTGCTTTAGGGCTCGCAGGCTTTTTTTGGTTTTTTTTTTTTTAAAACCAAAACATTATTTAAAGAAAGGCCACCTCCCCAATATCCCTGATGACTCGGAGGACGATGGCGTGTGGGAAAACAGTGCCGTCAGCAAGTCTCAGTCAAAAAGTGATTCAGGAGAGCTGGCCTCAGAAGCAAGTTTACTTTAACTAATTAATTTTACTTATATTTTCCTTTTTCTGTAAACACCAGAGAGGTCTGTGATAAAAATTAATGTCTGATGACGTCTAAAATCGCTCTTTCAGTAAGTACCAAATAAAAATTGTGTGTGCTAAGAAAGCAGTGTATCGTGTGCTAATAGGCGGCATGGCTTAACTGCTAGTCCGTGCAATTGGTGTCAGCTTCGATTGGATGGACTATGGTCTCTATTGTGCTTATTTACCAATGCGCTGTCTTCCCTCTCCGTAACGTCCGTGAAGACGAGGCCTTTACTTGACTTGGGTCTCTGCTGCACCCTCAGCCTCCAGAACATACCTGTGCGTAGTGAGTGCCCGATAAACGTTTTCTGTAAACTCTGAACAGAGAATTCCAGGCAGAGTGAACAAGAGGTGCAAACACCCTGAGGCAGGAACATGCTCCTAGAATAGCAAAGACCACACCCTGCTCAAGCCACAGTGGCCTCTTCCCTAAAGTGTCTACTGAAGACCAGAGGCTGGTGGCTCGTGGCACCTCTGATGCCCGGTGAACATTCCTATCAAGGCAGTGGCTCCAGGAGGCTCCATCCCTTCTGAAAACATGATTCTGGCACCCCAGCCCCAACCGTCAGGGTCAGGGACAAGGAATGTATTCGGACTTGAATTTGGAGCCCTCAAGCACGGTCGTCGCAACTTGTGTGATCATGGTATCCAGAGAGGAAAGGAGCGTGCTTGTGCGTGTGTGTGTGTGTGTGTGTGTG
>NC_041234.1:119028476-119043592 GCF_002837175.3 Physeter macrocephalus
AGCACGGTCGTCGCAATGTGTGATCACATGGTATCCAGAGAAGAAGGGAGCGTGTTTGTGCGTGTGTGTGTGTGTGTGTGTGTGCGTGTGTGTGTGTATGCCGGGACAAAAGGGGCGTGTGGGTATGATGAGCTATATAATGGCCACCCGGCCCTGGCTTTGGTTCCTCAGCCCTAGACAACCCGGCTAGCCCAGGTAACCCTGCTCAGCCCCCCTCAGGAGCCCTGTCCCAGGTCTTGAGATGCTCTTGCTGGCTCCTAGGCTTTCTGAGGACCTCAGGTGCTGGCTCCCTTGACATCCCCAGTCTGAGGTTAGGCTGCTTCCTGTTACAGTCCATCCTCTGGGAGTCCTCTGCTGGGCTGTGCGTGTGTGAGAAAGGGGGAGGGCACGTCCCGAGCAGAAAGTCAAGATCAGAGCAGTGTTTCTGAAAGTGTGGCTCACCCGGGCCCCACATGCACATCACAGAGCCACCAGCACGCTGGACACTGGGTAAGCACGCAGACCTCGGGCTCCCCATCAGGCCGATTGTTTCGGTATGGGATACAGAGCAAGCCATGAGAATTGCCGTGATTAAAAAGCACCCCAGAGGATTCTAGTGCATCATAGTCTTTGAGAAATACTGGTCTGGGGCTCTTCTACCCCTAGTCAGGGCAGATGGCCAAAGGGAAAATGATTGGTCAGTGAAAGGGAGGAAATTCCACTGCCAGGGCGGGGGTGCCAGGGACCTTTCAGCCACTGAGGGATCTTTTCTTCCTCCTTACAGAAGGACCGACCTCTAATCTCAGGCAGTTCCTCAGCTGTCCTCAAGCCCCCAGGGGCCACATGGCGGGGAATTCTCAGAGGCAGTGCAACACCAGCTGCTCTGATCCCCCTAGACCTGCAAGCTCAAGATCAACAGCCTCTCTTCTTGTCCCACTTTCCCTGCCAGAGTTTGTCAGAAGAACATCAGAACTTGCTGGGAACGTTCCAAGGCCCGGGGTGAGGGTAGTGCTGGTAAAGGTAGACCTTCCCTTGTGATGGTATGCCGATTTCCAGGCTGGATGAAAGAAATCAACCCAGAAGCATCCACTGTGCCAGATCATTTGCCCAAGACTAGTGTCATTTTGTAGTTAACGTTGATCGAGACCCCTTGAACCAGGTGCTGTGCTAAAGTCTTGGCTTGCCTTGTCTCGTTCAGTCTTCACACGGATTTTTGAAACTGAGATCTATTATTATCCCCATTTTTCATATGAGAAACCTGAGGCCTGGAGAGGTAAAGTCACTTGCCCAAGGCACCCTGTTAGCAAATAGAAAGGCTGACTTTGAACCTAGATGGTCTGACTCCACCATTTCCAAAAATGGTGGAAGACATGGGGACTCAGGAAGCTTAGAGATGTGTTGTGTGATCAAGGATGGGGTTGTGAGAAGATGCAAGACGAAGTGAGGGGCAGGCAGGGGTACTGAGGGGGGTGTAAGTGGTCGAGAAAAGGAGCTAGAGTAGCAGCTGGGAGAGGAGGAAGGGAGAGACAGCACATGGAGTCCAGGCTGAGTGAGAGGATGGGTAGTATTGGAGTGCGGCTCAGGAATAGATCATGAACCAGCTGACGGTTGAGGAATAGATGAGGGATGTCATCGGGGGCTGTTCTGAGGTCAAGGCCAGGAGGAAGGTGAAGGTCAGTGCTGGGGTTGGAGTGGGGAGGCTCTCGGGGCGTGACTGAAGCTCTATTCCCGCCATGAACTGGCCTGGGGTGAGAACTCCACCAGGCTGGGCTTAGAATCAGTATGAGGTAACAGTCAGTGTTCCTGTCCCCCTTCCCAGCTTTGCACCTCTACCAACTGCCTTCTTACGTCTTCTCCATGTTTGTTAATTTATCGTCTCTCTCCTCCAACCAGAAAGGAAGCAGGGGGCAGAAACTTGGTCCATTTGATTCACCTTTATGTCACCAGCAGGAGGCAGAGTGCCCGGAACACAACAGGTACTCAATAAATGCTCAGGGGCAAAGGCTCAGGGAAGGGATGATGGATTAGCACATGGGGTGTGGCTCTCGCTAGGGTGTAGGCTCAGGAGAGGTGACCTCCAGGACAAGTGAGTTTGAAGGAGGGGTGAGGCTCTGGGAAGAGGTGAAGCTCACAGTGAGGTGCCCCTCAGGTTCACAGAGTCCAAGGAATGGAGTGAGGGGTCGGGGAGAAGGTAAGGCTTCAAAGGGTCTGGTACAAGAGCTGCTTAAATACGTGCCTTCTCGGTGACTTCAACATCCACGTAGATGATTCAACTACTTGGTCTCTCAGCCCATTGACCTATTCCCCACCAATGCTCTTTCCCTTCTCCCTACCTACCGCAGCCACTTACTCCTCTGGTCATATCCTAATACCTTGCCTTATCTGTCACCATCACCCCTCCATAATCACTATTACATCCTGCTTTCCGAAAGCCAGCTCACTCCTTTTAGTACTACAAGAACTCCAACAATCCTCCAACTCCAACCCCCCCCCCACCAGGACCCTTCAACCAGTCCCGCTGTTGTTTTTGCTTTCTTCACTGTCTTTCACCAGACCTTGACTCTATCCTTACCTTCCCTCCTTACACAGCCCCCAGTCCACGGTCAACCATCATCATTTCTCTCTAGAATCCACATGAAACGCCTATGTCCCACTGCCATTTCTTTGTACTCAACTGGCAACGCTCAGCCCTGATAAAATCCAACTTTCCACCTACTCTGGGTCTGCGTCCGTGAGGTTGAACGTGGCTGGAGAAAACCATGCAGACATGCTGAGTAATGTCACTTTAAATTAATGGCCGTTAAACCTCAAGTGAGCCCTTAGCGCAGCCCAGCAATCATGTTCTATTTCCATAGAACATCCAGCCTCTCTCATCTCCCAGAAGACCATTTCAAGCCTTCTCTCCTCAAACTGCTGTCGCCCCTCTCCCACCCTCACTCCCAGCTGGTAGCCTGGCTTCCTGTTTCACTGAGAAAATAGGAGCCATCAGAAGAGAGCTGCTCCGAGCTCCACCATCACCTCTCCCACCTACCTGCATCTGGACATCTCTCTCCTGCATCATCCATTTTCCCCTCTTCACTGGCTCGTTAGCACACACATGTTACTACGGTGTAGCCTCTCCCATCTTAAAAAACAACACTTTCATCTTGTCCGCACGTATCCTTGCAACCAGCACTCTCCCACTTCTCTGCTCTCCTTTACAGCACAGCTCTTCAAGAGAACTGCCAGTCGCTACTCACTGGCTTGAAAACATTCTCATCTGCCTTTGTGCCCCCGTGTCTCCCTGGAAATTGCTCTGAAACATCACCAATGACCTCCGTATTGCTAAATACAATTCTTGGTCCTCCTCTTACTTGTCCAGACAACAGGACTTGAGGAGTTGGCGACTCCCTCCTTGATACACCTTTTCTTCCGGTTTTGCCCCCACCTCACTGATCACTCTTTCCTGGTCTCATTTGCTGGCTCCTTCTCAGCTGCCACCCGTCTAAATGTTGGCCTGCCCAGGGTTTGTTTCGTGGGTTGCTTTTCTTTTTCTACAATCACTCGCTTGTTGATCTCATCCAGTCTCCTGACTTTTAATATGGATTAGACTCTAATTATTCTCCTATCAGATCTCCAGCCCCGACCTTGCCCTTGAACTCCAGAGTCCTCTGTCCAACCTACTCCACTGCTGTCTTCCTTAATTCAGTTCCTGTACCTCCCTCCTTCTTGTTCCTCTGACCAAAATCCTGAGAGCTGGCCTGGACTCCTGTCTTTCTGTCATAGCCCGATACCAATCTGTCATCAAATTCTAGTGACTCTACCATCAGAACTGACCCAGAACCTGCCTACCTCTCACCACCTCCACTGCATCACCATCGTCTCTCACCTGGATTATTTCAATAGTCCCTAAATAGTCTCCCTGCCTCCGTACTTGTCTGTTCACCCCACTCGAACAGTCCAAGTCATTACGAAGGCTTTTAAGGCCCTGCATGATCGTTCACCGCCCCCATCGTGGCCTCTCTGGCTTCATCCCCTACCATCTTCCTCTCTCACTTGCCCCACTTCAGCACATTGGCCTCTTGGTTGACACTAGGACATGCAAAAGCCGTGGCATCAGGGCGGAGAGTGTTTACATGCAGTGGGCAGGGAAGACCCCACAGAGAAGATGGCATTTGAGCCAAGACCCTTCTCTATTTCATTTTTATCATCACCCAACGTCCTGTATCTTTGACCTCTTTGCTTTTTTTTTTTTTTTTTTTTTTTTTGCGGTACGCGGGCCTCTCACTGTCGTGGCCTCTCCCGTTGCTGAGCACGGGCTCCGGACGCGCAGGCCCAGCGGCCGTGGCTCACGGGCCCAGCCGCTCCGCGGCCTGTGGGATCCTCCCGGACCGGGGCGCGAACCCGCGGCCCCTGCATCGGCAGGCGGACTCGCAACCACCGCGCCACCAGGGAAGCCCGACTTCTTTGCTTTTTTCTCTAACCTCCATGAGGGTAGGAATTGTTTGTTTTGTCGGCTTCTGTAATCCCAGGTCCTAGAACAGTACCTGGCACATAGTAGCACTGTGTAAGCACCTGATGTCTTAGTGCGCTGTGGCTGCCACAGCAGAGTCCCACGGGCTGGGTGGCTTAAAGAGGAGACGTGTATTTTCTCACAGATCTGAAGGCCGGAAGTCTGAGATCAAGGTGTCATCAGGGTTGGTTTATTCAGAGGCCTCACTTCTTGGCTTGTCGATGGCCACCTTCTCCCTGTGTCCTCACATGGTCTCCCTCTGTGTACGTCTGTGTCCTAATCATCTCTTCTTATAAGGACACCAGTCAGACTGGAGTAGGACCCACACTAATGACATCACTTTACCTTAATTACCTCTGTAAGCTTTCTGTCTCCAAATATGGTCACATTCTGAGGGGATTAGAACTTCAACGTATGAGCTTGGGGGGGGGGATGCGATTCAGTCCAGAATACTTGCTTGATTTGTGGATCAGCGTACAGAGATGGATTAAGACTCTTCTGGAGGAAGGACCAGTGTTTAGACTCAGGAATGGGGCGAAGGTCAGTGAGGACATAAGAGGATAGGGGTCAACAGGGCTTATAGGACGGTTCAATCCTGGGCTGGATGACGGTGGGGTGGAGGGTGAGGTGCCAGGATTGAATGAGGCTGGAAGAGGGTACTTCTCTCAGTCAAAGGGAGAGGCCGTGTGGAGGAATCTGATGGAGTCGGTGCACTTGAGGGGTGAGGAAAGGAGAGACTGGCCAATGTTGCCAGAAAGGAGGAGGAGAGGAGTCAAAGGGTGGTGGGGTGGTTGAGACCCTGGGACGGGGCCATCAAGGATGTCAGGAATGTCGTCGATGGGCCGGGTCAACTATATGCTTTGAGGGGCCCAGTGAAAACTGAAAATGCGGGTCTCTTGCTCAAAAAAGTATTAATAATCTCAAGATGGTGACAGCAGAGCCATGAACCAAGCATAGGGAACCCCTGTAGGCATCGAACCGTGTCCAACTCCATAGGTCCAACAGCCATGAAGCTGGTCCTGCCAGATGGGATCTGGATCGAAAATGGAGACAGGTTAGAAGTTCGGATCAGGCTGGGGTGGAAGGTCTATCCTCTTGCGCTGTACTGGGAATTTTTGCTGAAACGTGATCTGCCTTTTGCCATCTTTTTGTCTTATTAGCAACTGTACCGTATACTTTTTTTCTGGAGCTAGGTCTTCCCACGATGTGCTCTACACATGTGAATTTGATGTGTGTGCCAAGGTGTGTTTGTTGAGATTGTCAACGCAGTGAGTAAAGAGAGGCTGCACTTTGGATGTAATGAAGATGGAGGAGAGGGAGTGAAGGTTCACAGGAAGACCAGAACATCTCTCTAGGATTCAGATCATGAAGGTCTGAACTGTGCAAGTAGCCTGCGGGAGATTATAAAGGAATTGTGATTTGATTGGAAAAAGAAAACGCCTCGAAGTGCACCAAACTGCCCAGTGCCTGGCCAAGGGAGAGAAACCAGTGGCCAAGCCGTTCCCATCCTGGTGCAGAGGGGGCTGTTCAGACCACCATCTAAAAGCACAGGCGGAGGTGGGGGAAGGTTGCAGCCTTCCCCAGCCAGTCCTTGGGAGTGCCTGTGGCCATCTTGAGGGGTGGCAAAAAACCCTCTAAGGGAGCCAAAATCTGGAGGAAGCCAAGACCCAGGCTCCCCACAGGGAGGATGCAGGGGCCAGAGCCGCTGGTGGTGTTGGGGACAATATCTTGGTGGTAAGTTGAAGGCTGGCCCCCGCTCCAGCTTCTCATAGCAGCCCAGCCTCTCCTGCCTCAGCTCTGCGAACATCTACTAAGCCTGCTGTGGATGAGGCTCTCTGTGGGATGCCAGGGACACTCGGAGAGGCAAAAGGTCTCTGGCCTCGAGATAGAAGAGGCAAGTGTGCAACGCAAGGGAGCAACCAAATGAGCGCAACGCAGCTGGATGCAGGCAAAAACCAGCGTGCGTCACGCTCATACTTAAGCACCGGGAACACTTGACGTGACTATCCCATTTGCCCTCTTCCTCACCGTTTGAGGCAGGTACTATTATCATCACTCCTGTTTGACAGATGAGGAAACTGAGATGCAGACAGGTTAAGTCACTTGCTGAGTATCAGAGAGCTGATCTGGGGTACCGCCAAGAGTCAAAGCAGTACCTTGGCATCCACAGAAGCCCGCACGTTTACAGTCTCTGCAGACAGAGAGCTGAGAATAGAACAGTCAACACAGGTGGGGGTGGAGAATCCCACAAGACCTCAAGAGTAGAGATGTCATCTGAGCTATTTGGGAAGAATGAATACAAATGCGCAGAGGCTGACGGCGGGAGGAAAGGCATCCCGGGCAGAGAGGGAACTAGGATTAGACTGGCTTTGCTGGAGCCGGAAGCTTAGCTGGGGATGCCAGAAGGCGGTGGAAGCCATGGACCGTCACCTCGCCCTGAAAGCTACATAAAGTCATCTGTGAACTCAGTGGTTGTTAAGATCAGGAGGGGACATGGTGGTGGACCAGGAGACCCAGGAAGTCAGTTCCTGAAGAGCCTCAGACCATTTCCCCCACCAATCAGGGCCCAGGATCTCGCCCTCTGATCTGAGGGTGCTTCGAAAAGATACGTATCCCTTTGGGCCCCAAAGGAGCTCCATTCTCAATCCTAGGTGAACTTGATTTTTTTCTGTGGAAGCCCACCCCACAGGCCAGGGGGCCGGCCCTGCTGCCTTCTTCACTGGGGAGGGCTCAGATGGTCTGTGCTGGGCAAAGAAGGCTCCTGCCGCCTTGGAAGAGCAAGCAAGCCAGGGGAGGACTCTGCGAACAGGAGGCAGGGATGGAGAGGAAAGCACCCCTGGGAGTGGGGAAACGGGAGGAAGATGGGGAGCTGGGCCCTGGCCAAGGCTGCTTTCTGCCAGCCGGGAGCTGAACTGGAAGCCGCTGGGGTGATGGAAGCTTTCCCTCCCTATTTTCACCAAACCGAGGGTGGTGGGCAAGTTGGTATTTCTCTGCCTGGAATGCGGGGTGGGGGGGGGGGCGGAGGTAGCTCGGATGACGCCTTCCAGGCTCATTCTGCCCCGAAACACCAAACTGGGGAGGGGGGGCGCGTCAACTCCCGTGCTGGGCTGGGCTCCAGAAGCGCAGAGAACAAAAAGAGCCCCGAAAACCCAGCAGGCCGCACAGGGCCCCTCGTGGGAGGCTTTGGCAGACCCAGAGCCTGAGCTCCCCGGGAGCCGTCCTGCCCTCTCTTGGCGGTCCACCTCTTCCCGCGGTTCTCCCAGGACTAGTGTCACCCCTCTGCTACCAGCGTCTCGTCCTGTCATGCTGAACCTCCCACAGCGCGGCCTCCTGAGGGCCCCACCCCCACCCAGCGCTCCCCTTGCAGGCCCAGAAGATTCCATCCTCTCCCATTTCTGCGCGGCAAGAGTTTCCCGAGCCCATTTCTAGGGTCGCGGGGGAGGTAAGTGACGAAGCCAAGGTCACCCAGTCATTGGCTGAACGCGGCCTCGACCCGGCCCTTCTTCTGCAGGCCCGCTGGCACCCTGACGAGGAAGGCCCGGGCTGCGGGCCCCCGCCCCTCCTTTCTCGGCTGGTAGTCGGGGGCGGGCCCGCCGGAATGACAGGTAAGCCGGGGTGGGGGACAGTTGGGGGGTTGGGCTGCGCGGGGACGCCTGGCGCGCGGGCTTTGGGTGCGGCTGCCCGAGCCCGCTGCGGCGCCGGGCTTCCGAGGGCCCGCGCCCGGGGGCACGACGGGGGCCGCGCGTTCGGCCGAGGGTCCCGGGATCGCCCCGGGCCCGCCGGCCAGGCCCCGCCCCCCGGCGGCAAGGGCGGGGGCCGGGGCGGCGCCGGCGGAGTGGGGCGCGGGCGCGCGGTGCTCGGTGCGCGCCGCCGCCCCTCCGGCCCAGCTCGCCGGCCTGTCCTCCCTACCCCCTCGGCCCGCTCTCGTCGCCCCCCATTCCTTCTCCTCTCCTCGGCCCGGCGGCCCGGCGCGCGGTGCGGCGCGACGATCGCGGCCTGGCGACCGGGGCGCGGTGGTCGTGGCGCTCGAGGGTGGCGCGCAAGGCGCGGGGCGCGAGGCCAGACCTGGCGCGGCGGGGTGTGGGGGGCGGGCAGCGGCGGAGCCCCCAGAGGAGAGCAGGGCCAGGGGGGTACCGAGGTATGGGTAGGGCCTGGGCGTCCGGCTGCGAGGGGCGGGAGCGCCAGGCGCATTTCGGCCCCGGCCGGGCTGAGCCACGGGGCGCCTGGGGCGGTGGGAGGGCAGCGGGGCGGGGAGGGAGGGTGGGAGGAGACGGCTGGGCCGGGCCGGGCCGGGGGGCTTGGCCGACGGGGAGCAGGTGGGCGGGGACAGGGGCCCTGCTGGAAGAGGCGCAGCAGCGAGGTGGCGGGCTGCGTGCGCAAACAGGGCTGCCGCCTCCTGGGCCCGGAGAACGGTGAGGCCGCTGGGGTCGGGCGCCCCAGCCCCGAGGGCACGGTGCCGCGTCCAGGGCCCCTGAGCTGGGCGCTGGGCCCTGTTGGGGGAGGATCTGGAGGCCCGGCCGGGCCAGGGCGCTGGGGGTTCACCAGCAGACCCAGTTGCTGGGCCAGAAGCAGGAGTTCTTGGGCAGGGCTCTGGTGGCGGGCACTGGTGGCGGGCGACGGTGGGCGAGGACGGGCACTTTCAGGGCTGGCATGGGTGGAAGGGGGACGAGGAGGGCCCAGAGTTTGAGTTGGAGCGTAATTTGGGAGTTCCGTGTCGTCGGGTGGGTTGATGAGTCATGAGATTTGGAGATCACAGAAGCCTTTCCTAGTGATCAGTTCTGAGTGAGGGAAATGAAAAGGGCTGGGATTTGGAGAAACGTTTCTGAGGCCACGTCCTGGGACACTAGATGCTCAGATGGCTGCCAGTCCCCGTGCGAGGGACTTTGGGAGTGATGTCCCAGAGTGGTGGGACGGGGCAGCTGCGGCCTGGCCGGGGGTGGGGGTGGGGGGGCGGGTTAAGGAAGGTCTTTGTGGTGGCCAGTCCCTGCCTTCCTTCCTTTCCAGGCCGTCAGGATTCAGCTGTGTTCCTGTGGGGAGGGGGGGGGGGGGGGGCGGGGCGGCGGGGGGGGGGGGGGGGGGGGGGGGGGGGGTTAAGGAAGGTCTTTGTGGTGGCCAGTCCCTGCCTTCCTTCCTTTCCAGGCCGTCAGGATTCAGCTGTGTTCCTGTGGGGAGTGGGTTAAAAATTCCTCCGGCCTCCACTCAGCCTTACAGTATCCACCAGGGGCAGGAGGGACATATACATGCGTGACTGCAGCAGTATTCTCTGTCGTGGAGCCCTCGCGCTTCCTCACTGTTGCCATAGTAACGGCCTATTGATGGTGTATTTATAGGGGAAGAAGCAGGCGCTAAATTTTGGGGAAGGAGGGGGAGGAGGCCTCAGGGCAGCAGCAGTAGTGAGGGCGGCCACAGAATTGTTAATGGAGTGGGCCATGCCTGGGAGCTGTTTGGAGGAGTTCCTGGCACGTCTGAAGCTTAAAAATGAACTAATGACTTACGCAGGTGTCAGGATAACACAGTCTGGCCTGTGATACGTGTGGGTGTGTTTGGGATAAGGCATAGCTATGTGGAAGCCGTTACGTAATTTAGCCACAGAAAAAATCTAGATGCAGTCCTCATTGATAAGCAATGAAACGTGTATTTTTCTGTCGTCACTTATTATTAAAGCTCATTCTTTTCAAACCCTGACACAACAGCTCCATTTTTCTTCGATCAAAAACCTTGCTGTTAGGCGTGCCACGCCCCCACCCTAGACACGTGACTGGCATTGGCCTTAGGGGAACCTCAGAGATCCATAATAGAAGCAGGATTTTGAGAGCATGTTACCTCTTCTCTCTTCTAAACAATCACTTGGGGTCAACTTTTCTCACAATGGCAGGCCCATCTGTTGACAAATGCCCATGCTGATGGTTTTGGGTGGGATTGTAGGGTGCAAAAGAGAAAGGCTCCCTTAACACAGCGTTTCCATAGACGGATGTTACCTTTGCTCTTTTTCCTTGGGTTTTAATTTTATTTATGATTAATATTCTACCTGTTTGCCAAAAGGATTAGAGGGTATACTTTAAATATACCTGAGATTGAAAACATAAGTAGAAAAGTGGATACCATGTCACAGGGGAGAACGCGTTAAGTGTTTAACAGCTGGGCTTCCAGGGCGCCTGTCCTTCGCGGTTAATGTTAATACTGAACTTCCTGGCAGCCTAGGCGAAAAGGGTTACACCGTTCCTGTGTCTTACATCCAGTTAGTCATAAAAGCAGAGCTTCTGCTCGGGAGGGGGGAGCCGTGGGGTGATTGCCCCCAGATGTGGACGGCTTGGCCAGTGCTCTGGAATATGTGCATGAGTGGGAGTGTACGCTGCCGGGGAGGGCAGTGTGCTGCGGCCATGGTTATCCGGCCGGATAACTCCTGAGCTTTCAGATGACGGTTCCCATTAGAGGCAACAGTCTTGTCTAGCTAGCGGCTCAGTTTTGCGCACGTCAGGTAATGTCTAGGTCCTCTGCTGCCGTGTTATTTAATGCAAAGAGAAGAGAGATGAGTCTGTTTCAGGAGATCCTTGCCACCCTGTCTGTGGAAGACGAACACAGCAGGTCATCTGGGCTTGGGCCATGACTTTGGAGATGGTTGGCGTTGCCCCTTGTCCCTGAGGTCTTTTCCAGCTCAAAAGCGCAGAGGTTCATCGAGGAGAGTGAGGAAGGCGGAACCTCAGCCTGTAGGAGATTTTCTTTTTTGAAAGAAGACACTCAACCCTTAGGTCTAGACTCTCTGAGTGTGTTCTTGGAAAAGAATGAGAGCGGCAGGGCTGTAAGTGGCTGCGCAGAGGATGCTGTGCCCCATGGGGTGCTGCTTTGCCCTTTGACCCGGCCAGCGTGGGTGGGAGTCACATCCCAGGACCAAGAGGGTGCCCTGTAGGTTTCGGGGTGTGATTTCACCGTGACTCTGCTTTTCTCCTTTGTCAGGGAAGTGAGACACTGGATCTGAGGGAGCGCCATGGCAGGTGAGTTTTTCCGGGCCCAGGTCGAGGGGGAGAAGAGCCATGCCTAGGGGTTTTCCTGTGGCCCCTGCCCAGTCGGCTGGCTCACATCTCTACCCTCTCAACCCTTTGGCTCCCTTCTGGAGCACGTGCTCCCTTGGAGATGCGCAGCTCCCCAGAGGCCACTCTGAGAGACACTAACGTGGCAGAGGCCGTGGCGCCTGGGGAGGGGTGCCTGGCTGGGCACCAAGAGGGGCTGCTTGACATGAGGGCTAGGAAGTCGCCCCTCGAGGGGAATGTACCAGGAGCAGATGTCACCTCTTCTTCCATCCTCTCAAGTCTCAGCTCAGGCTTCCGGGGGCGCCAGTCGGCTCCGCTGGAGCTGGGGTTCCCCTTGAGAATAAGTAGATACGGCTCCCACTCCACCACGTTTCTGATGGATGCATCTGTGCCCGGGCTCCAAAAGCCTAGATTCTCCATCTAGACCCTGCTGCCCCGCTTCCCAGAGGCATTCTCCGGTTCACGTGCACCCGGTCCCCCGATCTACCACAGCCTGGGTTTGTACCAGACTGTCTGGGGCAAGACTATCGATGCCAGGCCACCGGACGGCACAGGTGTCCATTCCCTCCATGATGGCGCCTCTGTGCCTGGGCTGAGCCCGGTGGGCAGGAGCCTCCGGGCCCCGCCGCATTCCAGACCTCAGTGTGACTCTCTCCTCAGTGTTTCTGGAGGCCAAGAATGCCCATTCGGTCCTGAAACGGTTCCCTCGTGCCAATGAATTCCTGGAGGAGCTGCGCCAGGGGACCATCGAGCGGGAGTGCATGGAGGAGATCTGCAGCTACGAGGAGGTCAAGGAGGTGTTTGAGGACAAGGAGAAAACGGCACGTACCGCCCTGGGCCTGGGTGCTGGGAGCACAGCTATAGCCTCAGGAATAAGCAGAGGGGGCCCTGGGGATCCCAGACGAATTGGGAGCGATGAAGGGAAGCCAGCCGAGTCCAGGCCGGGGCCACTGGGACCCGCAGAAGAACAGATCACCTGTCCTTAGAGTCCCATCTGCCTGACTCGGGGGGCCTCCTGACCTGTGAGTGTTGTCCTTTGTCGTCGGGGCATTCCACAGCCTCTTTGATGGCTCTCAGAGGCTAGTCAGACGGGGCAGGGCGGGGCCAGCCGCGGACCCCGCTGAACGTAAAACCAGGCCTGCTGAAGGGCTCTGGGCTCCGTCTGGGATACGAGAGCTTACGTGTAAGTGTCAGCCGCCTTCCTCCTTCTTTTGCAGATGGAGTTCTGGAAAGGGTACCCGAATGCAGTCTATTCAGTCCGAGACCCTGCGCAGAGCTCGGATGCCATGTACGTGGTGGTGCCCCTTCTGGGGGTGGCGTTGTTGATTGTCATCGCCTTGTTCATCATCTGGAGGTGCCAGCTGCAGAAGGCCACCCGTCATCACCCCTCGTATGCTCAGAACCGGTACTTAGCGAGTCGCGCGGGGCACAGCCTGCCCCGGGTCATGGTCTACCGGGGCACCGTGCACAGCCAGGGGGAGGCCTCTGGGCACCGGGAGGCAGGGAGCCCCCCGCAGGTGGCGCTGGGGCCTAGCCGCGGGGGTAGAACCACGGTCCGCCTCGAGAACACCCTCTACCTTCCTGAGCTGTCTCTCTCCAGGCTGTCCAGTGCCACCCCTCCCCCGTCCTACGAGGAGGTGACAGCCCCCCAGGAGAGCAGCAGTGACGAAGCGAGCGTCTCTTACAGTGACCCCCCCCCAAAGTATGAGGAGATAGTGGCCGCCAACCCTGACTCAGACAAGTAGTAGAGGACTCGTGTCCTGTCCAGCGTGAAAGCCTCGCTCAGGGGCCTCCCGTTTTCTTTTTAACTTTTTGAAGACTGTGCCACCACAAAACAGCCTTAGCCTCCTTGTTGCCAAATAATTTCCTAGCCGTGGATCTGTAGGAAGCCGGTTGTCAAAGACAGGTGGAGGGGGAGAGCCACAGGCCAGAGAGCCCAGCTCTTGCAGAAGCCCTCACGCCCCCGCCGTCCTGGCCTCCTGTCCGGGACTGGCTTCTCTTATGCCAAAGGAATCGCCCCCGTTGGATTGATTGTGGCCGGAACGTCCACAGGCTCGGGCCCGGGGGCCACGCGGCCGGCCGAAGACCTGTTTGTCTGAAGCCTCGCCACAGAGGATGAGGGAGGGAAGCCAGCCCTTCAGCGCCCTTTTCCCTCACGAGCCCTGTGCTTCCTGTCCTTGCTCACGTTTGACAAGGACAAGGACAAGGACAGAACAGAAGCAAAAAGAGTAATAACACAATAAAACGAAACGATGTCACCTGGGCCGCTCGTAGGGGTTCGAGGGAAATCAGTGGCGCAGGTCACCTGTGACGCTCCCCTCCCCCGACCCTCACCCCACACTCCCGACCAGGTTCCGGGGAATGTCTGGAGGCACCTGGAAGGAGGACGGACGGGGTGTGTGAAGGCTGAGGGGCGGGGCCCGGCCGACAGAGCTACCCCCCCCCCCACCTCCAGGCTGGGGGACGTCGCCGTCTGGAGGGCAGCTCTGATCCTACTGTGCTTGGTCTCCCCCAGACCCTGGCTCTCCAGGCACGTGTACCAGCTGTGCTGAAGCCGCTCCCCGTCGGCACGAGCCCCACCGTAGCCTCGGGAAAACACGGACGCTGCCGACCCTGCCTGGGGAGCCCGTGGCCTCTGAACGGGCGGGGCCCAGGCTGGGGCGGAGAGCTGAAGTTTTCTCCTTGTGAGGTCGGCCCGTAGGGTGATTAAACCCACAAGCTGGGCTTCCTGTGCTCCCTGGCTGTGAACGCTCAGGCTACTGCCCTTCTGGCGAGTAGGTGCGTTGAGAGGAGCAGACCCCAAAGTGTCCCCGTTTAGAAATTTCTCTGTGGCGGAGCTGGGGAAGCTCGTGACCTGGGGTGCACAGATGCGCCCATCAGTGATCTGCTCTGTCGTTAGCAGATGCTGGTCCACTGTTAGTGACCCCTTTCTGCGGCCCAGGAGCTGCCCGCCTCTCCATTTCCGCGAGGCTTCGGGCCGCGGCGGGGCAGGGGTGGCCCGCCCTTTAACTGTCGCTGACCGCGCGCAAGACACTGTCAGTACTGCCTCCCTACTTTGCCATCTTCATGCCCCTGGCCTCAGCACCAAACCGTCTTTCCTCTGTGGTGCTTTAAAAAATGTAGCAAATTTTTGTGGGGCCCCAAAGAGTGCACAGCCAGGGTCTGTTGGCAACCACAGCAGTTTAAAACCCACTGAGAGGACAAGCTTCTCTCTGTCTAAACAGCTCTGCCTAGAGGCCGCAGATGACTTCTGGGGGCCCCTCCCGTCCTGGGCACTCACCCAGGAACATGCTTCAAACGAGGAGGCTTTGTGTTCTTACCCCGCGAGGCCACCGGCTTGGACAGCCCAACCCTGTGGCCGGGGTCTTCCATCCTTACCCCTACCTCACGGGCCTCCTGGAGGCTGACCGAGCTCATGCCTGTGCAGTGCTTGAGACACCGGGAAGCCAGTGCAGTTTTCCCTTGGGAAGGTTCTTCTAGGAATATGTAGGTTATAAGGGACCAGTTCTAGCGGAGGCCTTTGTAGGACTCTGAAGTCGAGTCTCAACCTGGGGGGTGGGGGGGGTGGGGTCAGTCTCCTGCGGGTTGGGCCGTTCCGCGCCCCTCCGCCCCTTCCC
>NC_041234.1:119043816-119064874 GCF_002837175.3 Physeter macrocephalus
GGGGGGGGGGGGTGGGGACAGCCTCCTGCGAGTTGGACCGTTCCGCACCCCTGCTCCCCTTCCCCGAGAGCTCCCTGATGCCAGAGGTGCTGACCAGGTGGCATATTCCACCTTTCCTTCCTTCCCCTTTGCCTCCCTCTGGGCCTCCAGCACCGCACTCCTGCCCTTTCTCACAGAGGCATTTTGGGCCTAGAAAGCCCCCGCTTTGTCCATGAGGGACGCCGGGGTCCCTCCTATTCAGCCATGTTGGAGGACCCGGGGCAGCCTGAGGCTCCGGGGCCGGTCCCTGCCACCCAGCCCCTCCTCGGGGGCCGTGCCTGCGTGTGACCCGGGAGCACGGCAGAGAGCCAGGCGTGGGCCCCACTCGCCAGAGCCAGAGGGAGGTTGCCCGGGACTGCCTGCTCCCTTTGGCCCCCGTCGAGCCCCCCTCTGCTGAGCTGCTTGCTGTTTGCAGCCGGCTGGAGGTGGGAGTGGGTGAGATGCAGGAGCCCGGCCCGTTGCGGGGCGGCCTGCATCGTGCAGGCGCCGAGCTCTCCGGTT
Organism: Physeter macrocephalus; assembly: GCF_002837175.3. NCBI lineage: Eukaryota > Metazoa > Chordata > Mammalia > Artiodactyla > Physeteridae > Physeter > Physeter macrocephalus. The sequence goes on from NC_041234.1 coordinate 119,044,357, forward strand.
CAGGTGCTTCGCAGCGTTCTTCCACGTGGGCTTGCCACCGTGGTCTCTGGGACGTTTTTCGCAGTATATCGTAGAAAAAAAAGATTGTACAGTGTGCACCACGGTCATAACTCCTCGCGGTGCACATTGGCTTTTACGAGTGCCCTGTACGTATCTCTTCAGACTCTGTCTTCGTGTGGATGTTGATTTGATACAGCGCTTCATCTGCAGCAGCCACATTTTCATTGTTTTTGGACGTGTGCGTGTGTGCGTGTGTGCGCGCGCGCGCGCGCGCGCGCGTGTGTGTGTGTGTGTATACACGTGGGCACGTTGCCTTTTCTCACGTGCTTATCTGAAACAATAGCCGGCGTGTGGCTATATTTGTACCAGGAGGGTTCCGGTCTGAAGGGAGGAATGTCACCTCCCAGGGCTAGACCGCCTGAGGACAGGACCCTGAGTCAGGAGTGCGTGTGTGTGCGCGCGCGCGCGCGCGCGCGCGCGCGTGTGTGTGTGTGTGTATACACGTGGGCACGTTGCCTTTTCTCACGTGCTTATCTGAAACAATAGCCGGCGTGTGGCTATATTTGTACCAGGAGGGTTCCGGTCTGAAGGGAGGAATGTCACCTCCCAGGGCTAGACCGCCTGAGGACAGGACCCTGAGTCAGGAAAGCCGAGATTAGCTGTTGGAGCGAGCCCGCCAGAGTTGCCACCTTCTACCCCCCCTTCACAAAAGGTTTTGGATGAAGATGAAGCAGCTCCATCCTGTGGGCCTCCCCGCTCTGGGACCCCCCCCCCCGCCACACACACACACGCCCTTTTGGAGCAGTGCCCCCAGCCTTGGCTCCTGTTCTGTGGGTATCAGCTGCTGGAGGAACTCTGAGCACTCCTGGGCCTTTTTGTTTTTTATTTTTATTTTTGGTGGAAAGATGTGCGCTGTTGACTTTGGGAATGGCAGGGCTGGTTCCTTAGATAATTTTCACTTAAAAAAAAATCGAAAAGGCTTTGACAAATTCCTTGGAACGTGACTGTCACGTGTTTTCAACCAAAATCTTTTAGAGACTTTCAAACAAGCCTCACAATCTTGTCCCCCATCACTTGGGGGTTTTCAAAACGAAAGCACAACAGGAAGTGGGGTGCGCAGGTGCCCAGCGTGCGCAGCCCTGCACAGCTGCGACGCGCCCTGGCTGACGGACACGCAACACCGCGCCGTCTGACCCGGAGGCCAGGGCCCTCCTCTTCTACTTGCGAATCCCACCGCCACCAGTGTGAATTCCTTAGGGTGCTTCGGAAAATAGGAATCCGCCCAATTTGTTGGACTTTGTGTTTTGGGTAGCTTGAAGATGACGGATCCGGGTCAGGAGAGCATCTTTTTGCTAAGGAGTTGGAGCCAGGTGGTTCTTCTCTGGCTGGGGGTTGATCTCTTCCCAACCAAATGGCATCCCACAAGAAGAACTGAAAACAACACTGCCTCTAGATTGTTCCTTTGTCTGAGGGAGAGAGAGAGGGAGAGAGGGAGAGAGGGAGGTCATCAAGAGGAACTCTCTCACCCACGCTCTCTGTTTCTAGGAGTGTGCGTGCGTGTGCTATGTGTCATGTGTGTGCCCTCACGTTCAAGGCCGAGATGGAGAGCCGGGCAGCAGCTGTCTAGGCTGCTTTTCAGCTTGACAAGGACGCAGCTCCATCTCAGGATCGCACCGATTCAGAAACAAGCACATCCTCCCCACTGCACTCTACTCGTACTAATCAGTATAATTAGCTAATTTAAAAGTACTTTAATCAGACTGCCTGCAACTATGGTAAAAGCCCATTAATTCGAAGCCCACTAATTCAAAACTCAGAGAAAATCAAAACTTAAGATAATTCGTGGTATCCGCGATTCTCGCCCCGTAGAACTATTCAAGATAGTCTTCCCTTCGGTTAGTTTTCAGGGTCATATGTGTAAGAGGGATCTAGTTTCAGATGAGTACCCTTTTCAGATAAAAGGCTCCAGATATTACGGATCCCTTCACCGTGCCTTCGGCAGGTCTCAGTTGTCGGGCTCTTCGTGTACAGGATGATCTCTGGTTCTCTCTCTGCTGTGGGAATGTTGGGTATGGCAGCTTTTCATTCTCCTCCTTTATTATTTGCTCTATGAATGTATATATGTATATCTTGCTAAATCGTCCGTAAAGCAGATGTTTCGCTACAAGACCGGCCGCTCCCATCCTTCGCCCCCAAATATTCAAACGTATCGAGCTTTTCCTTTCACAGGCTGTGGGCGGTGAGTCTCTCTGGAGCAAGAATTTTCCTGACAAAGATATCCTAACAGCGCAGCACACCCCCTCGGGCTCAGTGCTTCAACAGATGTCCCACTGTACTGAGCTATGTGACCGCTGCCCAGTGCCTGCCCTTCGCCCGCCCCCAGCCCAAGTATTAACACAGATATTCCAGATTGGCACAGATCGCACAGCTGCTTATGCCTCCCAATCTGTCTCCCCTTACGGATGCCACTTTCCCAGGCCTGAACACACCTGCTCTTTCACTCCGTGCTCGTGAATTTGTGACAGTGGAAACCCTGATGTGTGCAACTGAGCTTATGGACAAGATTACTGTGAAATGGATTAATTCTGGTACCACTCTAAACTGTGCTCGTAATTCATGTGTTGACCCGTGTCAGCTGGGAAATCTGTACATTCAGTGATATGTCAGGATTTCACGGGAGCCTGGGGGCAACAAACAAACGTACTTCTGATTTCTTTCTCTCTCTCTTTCGGTCTTTTTGTAATTGTTGGGTTTAGCTGTTAGGTTTGTCTCTTTCTTGTACCAGAAGATAATGAATAATAATAAAGAGCAAATGGTATTCATTTGTGTTCTGTCCTCACCCATCTTGGATCCCTGCTGACTCTCACGCTTCCATGGGACGCGGATGGTTGTGGGCCAGACTTGTTTTTCCAAAAGTCAGGCTGTAGATAAGGAAACAGCCCAAACCAGTTTAGAAGCGGGAAGCAGAGATATCCTGGGTCCTAAAGTTTGCCCCATACGTGTAAGATGATCTGCTGATCCATCCCGCTGGGATGAGGTTAGTAAGGTCTGTCACAGATCATGTTAACAAGTTCCCTGTCACCTGATCCCTGGTTACTAATAGAGGTGTCCTTTGCGAGAAAAGATGTCCTGCTTGGTTTCAGCGCTGGGGGAGGGGCGGGAGGGAGAAATTCCTCTGGTGCCCTACGTAGGTGGGACGTAATACTCGGGTTTTGCCCTGGCTCAGCTTCCTGAATTCTGAGGATGGCAGGAGTCCAAGACGGTCCAGAGGGCAATGATGCCTTAGCGCCCCCCCTGGAGGAAGTGTGGTCTTAGCCCCGAGCACTCCCAGCTGTTGGCCGTGGGAAGTTGCTGGTGAAAGTCGTGCCCATCCCCAGTAATGAAAGTAATCCACCCTTTAATAGGAAAAGTCATGGCAGTGATGAGACAATGGCAGTGAAATTCAGGGCCTCTTTCAAGGATTGAATGTGGAGGCTCAATGCCAAGAATGACAGCCAGAGGCCTTAGGTTCCACTCTCATCCCAAGCTGGCTTACTGAGCGGCGTCAAGCTTCTGGAGATGCTGGAAAGTCAAATGAAGACTCTGCAAGCAGACGCCAGCACACAGATGGGATCATGTTATGAGCATAGGTTTTGAACTTTAGGCTCCCATTGTTAGAAACTAGCACTCTAGGCAGCCACTTAGGGCCCCAGCCTAGTCCATGCAAGGAAGCTAATACATGAGGTCTTGGGAAGGTGGGGCCCCCTCTTTTCGCCCTTTCCCCAGACCCCATCCTGCACCACGGCCACACCCGTACGGCAGCTGGCCTGAGATCTCACAGAACGAAGGGACAGAAGGGCAGTGGAGAGGAGCCACGAGGGCCCTGTAGATGCATTAACTGAGGTGATCCTCCCAATAAACCCGTGACATCTGAGGGGAGCAAGGCCCGAAAGGCATGCCGTTCGACCGAGGCCTCCCGGGGAAGAAGTGCCGGCCTCATCATGTGAACCCCAGTCTGTCCAGGTTGTCCCACCGCAGGCCACTCACATGGCATTGCTGGTCGCCTTTGGAGATCACTTTGCTTTTGTTTTCTTGTTGACTGTTCATCCTCCTAGCACACCCCGCGCTGCTTCCTGCCCAACTGTTAATTCCACAAGGGCAGGGACCATGTATAACTTTTTTTTTTCTCACCACTTCTTCCCCAGAACTCAGCACAGTGCCCGGCTCCCAGTCAGTGTTCAATTAAATAGAATGTGTTGACTGATTTTATTCTCCTTGTATTAGTTTGCTCGGGGTGCCATAACAAAGGCCTGCAGAGCGGATGGCTTAAATGACAGAAATGTATTGCTTCCCATTTCTAGAGGCTGGAAGTCTGAGATCCAGGTGTCGGCAGGGCTGGTTTCTCCTGAGGCCTCTCTCCTTGGCTTGTAGACGGCCGTCTTCTCCCTGTGTCCTCACGTGGTCTTCCCTGGGTACACGTCTGTATCTCAATCTCCTCTTCTTCTAAGGACACCAGTCATATTGGATCAGGGACCACCCTAGTGACCTCATTTAACCTTAATTGCCTCTTGAAAGACGCTACCTCTCAATATAATCGCATTCTGAGGTACTGCAGGTCAGTGCTTCAACGTATGAACTTGTGGAGGGGGGACACAGTTCAGCCGACAACACTCTATTCATGGCGGTGGGGGGGGGGGCGGTCTTTGTTGCCCCTTCTCCCAACCCTGAGCACGTCATACACACGCTGGAAAAGCTTGGTGGTGGACATCATGACTTCTCTGAGATGCCGACAAAGACGGGGCACCTTGCTGTTCTCAAACCGTGCCCCAGAGCAGATTCTTACTTGCCACAGATGGATGGGCCTGGGACAGCTGCTGAAGGTCCCCACAGGGCAGGCGGGGTTGGGAGAGGCGAAGTGGGCTTCAGAATGGTTTTCCCAGGGTCCCTCTGTGGAGAGTGATGGGAGAACCCAAAGCCTGAAGAATAGACAAAATATCTGTGCCCTCTCAAAGTTTTTTGATAGACAGAGCATGTCGTTTTCATGAATCACAAGCCTAGCAGCTCCAGTAACAGTGGCTTTCAACAGTTTCTCTGAAGAGCTCGAACCGCGTGATGGATTCAGTTTCACCGGGCTTTATGTGCTATAAAAATAGAGGCTACAGAGGCTGGGTAACATTCATATCAGGCTGGTTACACTTAATCACAGAAGCACAGTGGGTGGGGCTGGTTGATGCCAGCATCCCAGAGTCCTGGGGCTGACCGGGCATAGAGGGAGGGGTGCTGGCAGAGCACTGTGTCCCCCGACCTGGGGGTGTCCCTGCTTCCACCCAGGCCATGGGGCTCCGGAAGGGCCCTATCTGTTTGGAGCTCTGGGCCTAGCTTGGTCGGGGAGGCATATGAGACAAGCCATAGCCACAGAGCATGTGGAACTTTCTGCTAGGTTGGAGCCGGGGGCTGCCAGAGAAAGCCTTCCTGAAGAAGCCGTATCCAATCTAAAGCTGGAAGGATGCGTAGAAATCAGTCGGGCAAAAAGAATAGAGGACAATTAAACCAGGCAGAGGGAGAACATGTGAAGAGGCCCGGAGGCCGGCAAGGCCATCATGTTTTTAAGGCAACAGAAGAAGCCAGGGTAGCAGAAGGGGAAAGACTTGTGCAAGATGAGACTGGAAAAGGTAGAGGGAAGTCAGTCCATGTAGGGCTCCCTAGGCCACACTCAGTATTGTCGTCTTTATTGACAGTGGGAGCAAGAGGCCATGGCCACGCCTATTATATCGGCAGCAATCTCTCTGCCTGCTGTATGGAGAACGGGCTCAACAGGATCAAAGAGATAAGGTAGGAGGCTATGGCAGTCATCCAGGCAAGAGATGGTGATGGGATTGGCCAGGTTGGTGAGAGAGGAGACAGACAGAAGTAAATCACGGAGAAGATGTTTCCTCAGACACTGAATTACATGTTTAAGAGGTTGTATGAGGGTTCTCCAGACACAGAACCCATATGAGATATATTGCTAGATATAGAGATATAAATTATCTATCTCTATAGATATCTATCTCTATAGAGATATAGAGATAGATACGGAAAGAGATTGACGTAGTGTAAGGAATCGCCTCAGGCAATTGCAGTTATGGAGCCTGGGAAGTCCCACAGTATATGCCCTCTGCTAGCTGGAGTCCCAGGAAAGCCAGTGGTGTGAGTTCCAGTTCAAAGGCAGGGGAAGATCAATGTACCAGCTGAGGTAGATCTTCCGCCTTTTGGTTCTATTCATAGCCCTTAATGGACTGTATGATGCCCACTTATATTGGGGAAGGCCATGTGCATTACTCAGTTCACCAATTCAGATGTTGATATCACCCAAGCACCATCGCAGACACATCCAGAAAAATCATGTTTAGCTAAATATCAGGGCACCCTGTAGTCCAGTCAAGTTAACACAGAAAAATTAACCATCACAGGAGGAACAGAACCATGCATGGTCACTGACCGGGTTGGGAGGGGGTTGGGAGGAGTCCCACGTGACTCTCAGCTTTGGGGGCCCAGACAGCGGCTTAGATGGTGGGACCATTCTCCGCGAAGGTAGAATAGGTTCACTTCCACTGGAGGAAGAGTAGGCTGCGGGGAGGATATTGAGCGTGTGGTGTGGAGTGTGTCTGAGGGGAACTAAAGAGGGAGGACTAGGCTGAAGCAGCAGATAGCAGAGTCATTTGCGTTACCACCAAGATGCTAAATGAAGTCTGGGTATGGGCCCAATGGGCCACGGGAGACGTCAGACAGGCAGGGGGAAACCACTGGAGTATAGAGTCCTGGAAAGCGGGGGAGGAGAGGGTTTCTAGCAGAAGAGACAGGACAATGATATGAAATGCATCCAGGAAATCAAGTAAGACGGGTGAGGCGCGTCCATTGGATTGAGATGCTAGGAGGTCATTGGTGACCTTGGCCTGGGGCACTTTCAGTTGAGTAGTAAGGCGGACTCGAATGAGGAGAGGACTCTCTGGGAGGTAAAAGAGTGGAGACAGAGTCTGTGGTGGGGGCAACACTTTCCAGGAGTTGAGAAAGGACATTAGCATGAGGGAGACCAAACACCATGGGAGGACAGTTGGGGTTTTTGATGTTTGTTTGTTAGTTTACCATTCAGGTCATTTTTAGTCAACAATTGATGAGTTCCTAGCACGAGTCAGGCAGTGCACGAAGTGCAGGGGCGGCAGAGAGAGGTGAGCAAAGCCCACGAGGTCTCTGCCCTCATGGAACTGCTATCCTAGTGCTGAGAAAGATGTGGCAATGTTTCTGGGCTGAAGAGAGTCACCCTGGTGAGGGGAGTAGCCGAAGGCCCAGGAGGATGCAGAGGTAGGTCACTGATAGAACTGAAGCCGGGGCCCAAGCTCGAGGGCCACCGGCTCTGCCAGCAGCGGACAGTTCATCCTTTGAAACGAACAAGCAGGACGGTCTTGAGGACCGGTGTGCAAATCCCGCAGCACCAGCTTCAAGCTGGAGCTCTGCCAGGAGCTCAGCGCCTCACACTCCACGGCCCCTCTTCCCCGCTGTTTTCGGGTGGGATCACCTAGGGCCGCACGGCCGTAACTGAGGAGCCCTGGCGGGAGGGGTGGAGGAGAGCAGCCAGACCGCTGGCCCCGTCTTCCAAGAGTGAAGGGCAGGGCAGAGTGGGTCAGGGGCTAGAGGATGTTTGCTGGAACTCTCTTGAGCCATTTCCTCCCTCAGACCTCCTCCCGTTCCCACAAAGACCCTGGGTGGCCAGTCTGAAGACACGGATTTGCGTGTAAGCCCCGCCACCGAACCGCTAAGTGAACTGGCTCACAGCCCGGCCCTCCATGGGCTCCAAATTGTCGATCTGTAAAATGGGGGATCCTGGGAAGAGGAGCGGCTTCGTGGATGGGAGAGCTTGTCGTTAGTTTACCGGGACTGTTTCTCACTCACCCAGGGCTCTCCTCTCTGCGCCTTCCTCCAGATCAGAGGGGCTGCGGCTGCGTGTGCTTTTGGGCAGCCCAGCATCTGCACCTTCACCGCGCTTTTTCCACCTCTTCGTTACCGTTGGACATTTCCCTTTGGCCCCCGACTCTTGAATTTTACATACACGTCACATTTCGGTCCTTGGTTATGGAGACAATTGAAAGCAGATGCAGCGCTCTATGAGGAATCACCTGGCAGGCAAAGCCTAGGACTCTGCAAGGTCACCTTATCCAATCCCATCCCTGAGGAATCAGGAGAGAGGTCCTTCCCCACCCACGACAGGGGTTCCCTGCTCCAGAGGCACAGGTGACCGATAGGCAAGTGCCTGTGCCCTCCGGGTTTCAGAATCTACCGCCAGCTTTGTGTGCAAGGGGTTCACGGGCCAACGGAGAGACAGGAAGGAAGGGGCAACAGCGGGGGCAGCAGCTGCTACGCCGAGGTGGGGTGGGGTCTGGGGCCATCCGCCAGCAACAGTCACCCCAAGCTAGGTGGCTGCACCTCCCCCTGCCCTGTCCGGGCAGCTGCTCGTCACAGGGGGCCGCTTTAGTAGCGGATCTGAAGGGACCCAGGGCATCTCAGCGGCACGGGTCTGCCGGATCTGGGGCTGCGTCAATGTCTTTAACTCACTTCTGCTGGAGCTGCTCTCTCCCAGGCTGGACCAGAGTTCAGGAGGCGTGGCCGGCGCTTCCGCTCAAAGCACGGAAGACTTTTCTATCAACCTGAGTCCCCTGGGACGGCAAAGCTCTGGGGAGCACCCACCACACTCCCAGGGAAGCAGACTTCTGGCCCGTCGGCTTCTATCTGCCCCCGAGAGCAGGAGCCCCGCGAGGACGGGGACCTCGTCCCTAGTCCCAGCGCCTGGCACCCAGCAGTCTTGACTCAAGGTGGTCATTCTGGATGAGAGAAGCCCACATGTGGAAAGCGAGGAGCTGCTGATGGCCCTGTCCCCAGGACGGGTGGGTTCTAAGGGCTCCCCAGGTGGTCCTGCCACTTACTTCCCTCTCTCTGCTCATGAGGTGGCCCTCTTTCCCTGGGCCAGCTATAGTCCCCGACGTCTGCTTTCTGTCCTTCCTGTCTTTTTAAGGAATGGAAGGACAGCTGCCGGGCTCTGTGAGTCGCCCTTTCCTTTCCCCTCTGTCTTGGGGAGGGCCCTGGGGCTCCAGGGATGACCTCAGTACCAGCTGCTTCCAGAAGCAGGAAGCAGAATTGTTTACCGGTTCCTAAGTTTCATTAGCAAGTAGAGAGGAAGCTCCCAGATGCTTGGAAGGTCTGGACTGGCAGCCAACATCAGGCTCGCTAACTGGGGCTTGAGACTAGCTGCCTGAGACTGTGCTGTGAACAGAGCTGGGGGGGCAGCAGACCGTCGCACCCACTAGCTTTGAAGGGCCTCTTCCCTAGAACCCCAACATAAGAAAGTGGTAAAGACAGCACTGCACTGGGTGAAGAGAGGCTGGAGTAGCCCTAACACACTTCCCTGAAACCGTGCAACTATTGGAAACTAGATTTTCGCCCAGTCTTCCATGTGAGATGGGAAACAGCCTCAGAGCAGGGGAAGCAACTTGCCTAAGATGCCCCAGTGTCAGAGGTAGGAGACACTCCCAGGTGTGCTGACCCCGGGCCTGGGTTCCCTCTACCTCCCTCTCCTCCTTGCAAGGGAAGTGGGGGCAGGTAGCAGCCATGGCTATGAGACCTCAAGCCGGTCAGGAGTCTGAGTAGAGTGTGTGGCTGTCTGAACAGCCGGGAGAGGCCAGTGGTTGGAAGGTATTGGTGGAGGCAAGTGGTCAGGCAGGCAGACAGACAGACAGACAGACACAAGACGAGGGCAGACAGGCAGACAGGCAGGCAACAGCCCGAGGTGAACCCTTGCTCTGTGGGGAGGAGGGGGCTGGATGCCCTCTAGATTTCAACACAAACCTGCATGCAATTGACTGGGTTTGTTTGGTGCCCAGTGAAGGCTCTAAGCTCACGATCACCTTTAGGGAAAAAGATGATATGTTTTCTTTGGAGACGCTTAGCTTGAAGGGAGGGAGAGCTTTCGCCCCCATCCCTTTCTGTTAATAAAACAGCTCTTATTTTAATAAAGATTCAAGCCCTCCAGCAGACAGTTCAGAGGAAAGAAATACAGAAGATCAATAAACATATGAAAACTGCTCAGGTTTATTCATAATTAAAGCAAGATAAATTAAAACAACAATGAGATAGAGATCATTTTTCACCCATCACAATGATGCCTTTTAGAAAGTTTCATAGTATCTTCCATTGACAGGGCTGTGAAGAAACCAGCACTTTCTTCCCCTTGGTGAGGTCCCCCTTGGTGCAGCCCCTTCAGAGGGGACATTGTCAATATTGGTCAAAATTGTCAGCACACGTACTCTAGAACCCCACAATTCCATCTCTAGGCACCAGCTCTACAAAAACATGCAGACGCATGTGCAAAGAGGCGTGTCCAGGAATGTTCCCTGCTACATTGGTTATAAAAGCAAAAGGCTCTAGACACCCCAGATGTCCACGAGCATGTGAATAGACAGGGGTGCAGCCGTGCAGCAAAATACCGTACTGTGTTCAAATGACGTGAGGTAGATTTGTTCTGACAAGGGAGATCCCCAAGGCACGTTGTTCACTTCCAAAAGTAGGTTTCAGAACAGCACATACCTCAAATGTATGATCTCATTTATGTAAAACACTGCAAACACACACACACACACACACACACACACACACACACACACACACACACACTCCCAGAGTCATCTGTCTAACCTCCGTGTGGGGAAGACCTTCGGGCTCCCTGGCTCTCTTCTCTGGGAGCCTTCCACTGGGGTTTAGGTCTGTTCAGCCCACCACTCACACTTGGCCATGGACCATCCTCCTGGCCCCCACAAGGCTTGGAAGATCACTCTGTACCCACGGTGCTCTAGCTCTTCGGGCCCCTGAGGTTGTCACACCAGACCGTGGGGGATTTTGGGAGTGTTTGGAGTAAGGGTTTGGGGCAATTTCAGAGGGAAATTATGGTGTTGGAGAGAAAAGTTCAGCATGCTAGAGAGACATGGGACGGGGCGAGTTCAAAGTCACACAGCAAATTTAGTCTCCCACAGCCCAGCCATCCTTGGTACCCAATTCAAGAGAGGCAGACAGGATAAGGTGGTGAAATACCAGGGTTTCTGGGTGGCACTGGGGGCTCTAGGGATTGGGAAGGAAGTCTCCCCACCCTCTCTGCTTGGCTTTAGCTGGTGGGGTCCTTTGCCCCCAGGGGTCAGTTCTTCTGCGTACACCTGGACCCAGTGACCCGGGGCCCGGGAAGCCCCAACTGGTCGAGGCCAGTTGGTAGTCAGAGGGGAATCTGATCTGAGGTCAGTAGTGCAAGGTCATGCCCGTACCTATCCAGCTGACTTGACTGCTCTCACAATCAGCCACCCTGTAGGGAGGGGACTATAAGTTCCGTCGATCGTCCAAAGGGGAGACTGAGGCCCAAAGACTTGCTCAAGGTCAAATCTTGAACTCACGTGGAGGATGGGCAGGGCATAGGCTTGCCAGCTAAAATACAGGGTACCCAGTTAAATGTGAATGTCGGACAAACCATGGATAAATTTTTAGTGTATGTAAGTCCCAGATACCGCACACTTACACTAAGAACGTATTTGTTGTTTATTTGAAATTGAAATTCACTTGGCATCCTATATTTTTTATCTGTTCAGTCTGGCCACCCTGGCCTGCCAGAGACCCACGGCTCCTGCTTCCCAGGCTCCTGAGTCCCACAGAGCACACTGCTCTGCTCCCGAGGTGGCCCTCCAGAAAGCTCGGATTTCATTGCAGCTGCTCTCCTGGAGCTGGGAAGGGCTTCTCCCAGGGTCCTCAGGAATGCAGGCAGGGCCTTTGTCAGCTCCGCTCCGGACAGCTTGTTCCCAGAGCTGGACAGGTGGGGCCAGGGAGGGGGCCGGGCAGCCCACATCGTGCCACCCTCTCTAAGCGAGCCGGGCCCCTCCCCTTCCTCTCCTTGGCCCCTTTCCTTCCTCCCTTCCTCTTCCCCTCCCCGCTTTCCTCCTCTCCCTCCCACCTGGTCCCAGCTGTGCTTGCTTTTTCTTTCTTTTGCAAATAACCTCCTCTTCCCCAGGGGCTCTGGGGCTGTTCCCAAGAGCTGAGGGTTCACCTCCGGTGCTTGTATGAGTCGGGGTTCTCCAGAGAAATGGAACCAATAGGATGTATGTGTACGTATATATATGTGCGTGTGTATAGCAAAATTTATTTTAAGAAATTGGCTCATGTCACTGTGGGGCTAGCAAGGCCAAAATTTGCAGGGCAGTTCAGCAGGTTGGACTCTTAGGGAGGGGTTGATGCTGCACTCTTGAGCAGAATTTCTTCTCTGGGAAAACTCTCAGTCTTTGCTCTTAATGCCTTCAACGTGATTGGAAGAGGCCCACCCACATTATCAAGGATTCATAATGTCCTTTACTTAAAGTCCACCAACTGTAGATATTAACAACAGCTACAGAATGCCTTGATAACAACACCTAGACTAGTGCTCGATGGAATAACTGGGGGCCTTAGGCTAGCCAAGCGGACACATAAGCCTGACCCTCACAGAGGTTTAGTCAGTAGGGAAGCTGAGGGAGAATTTGAACTTAGACCGGGGGGTGCAGGGCTGGGGACACCTGGGGCTTCGGTGGCTGTAGGCAGGTCCTTCTTCTCCTGACCGTCCCTCCTTTGGTTCTCATGGCTCTTGTCCAGGCTGACCCAGGGCATCGAAAAGCCATGTCCCCTGCCTGGGACCTCTGGATTGGGGAAGGCGGGGGATGCTCTGCAGAGGGTGCTTTCTTACGGGTGCTGTGGCCTGAATTATTAGCCAGAGCTGGCCTTGCAGAAGCCGTGATGGGATCTAACCCTGCTTTGGCCACTGACTGACTCTGGAGTCCTGTGCCAGTCTGCCTCTGTCTAGAAATAATGCCGGGTGGAGCCTACTTGCCCCCCAGTGGGGTCAAATCAGATGACCCGAGAGCCAGGGCAGTTCTCACAGGCCAAGGTTCTGAGCCTTGTCACTTCTCCTAAGTTGCTTACAGAGTAGCAGGGGAGAAGTCCTCGAACCCAGCCAGCAAGATACAGCAGGAACAGAAGGTGCTGCGTCCAAGGCTTAAGCCCAGAGAGGGAGTCTGGCTCCACCCCCACGTCCAGGGGTATCTCCCTTGAGCTCCTACCCCTCAAAGAGCTGATTTGCCAAGTGTCTCCTCTGTGCCCTGCCCCCTGTGCATTCTCGGCCGCAGCTTACAAGCGAACAACTGGTTATGATGGCAGGAGGACCCCCTAACATCAAAGAAGACACAGAAATGTCCATGGCTGAAGCGCTGGCTCCTGGAAGCCAAGGGCATAGCTAAGAGCACGTGATCCCAGCAGGGCAGGATCCCCTGTAATGTCCCTTTCCTCGGGTGTCTGCACCTGTGCATGTGTGTCGGAAAACGTGTGGGCGTGGCTAGGCAGACACTCATATATGCGTGTATGTGTGTTTGCATGTATGCGTGATACGTGTGTGTCTGTGCCTTGGTGCGCCTATACATATATTTGTGGCTTGAGTGACAGGCGAGCTGGGGGGAAAGGGATTGATGATGTGAGCATTTTGTAGCCTGTGAGGGAGGAGGTTGTGACCAACATCCCCCCCACCGCATCCAAGCCACCAGTGTGTCTATTGCAAAATGTTCAGAAAGCTCAACTTATAAGATCAACCAAATCAACTCTCTCTCCTAACCCTCCAAAGCCTTCTTCTGCCCTTTAGAGTAAAATCCAAACTCCTTATGATGACCTACAAGATCCAGACAAGGTCATCTCCTCAGTATACTTCCTGCTGTGCCATGCTGACCCACTCCACTGTGCCTTATGCATGCCCTTATAACACCCCAAGAGTGTTTCTTCTTCACAGCCTTTGTGCAATGTGTTCCCTCTGCCTGGAGTGCTCTTTCCCCAGATTTTCCATGGCTGGACTCTTTTTCAGGTCTCTGCCTCAATATTGTTTCTGACTTTTCTAGAAGTAATCCCTTCCTTCTGTCTTGTTATCCTGTTTTTATCGTTTGGGGAGCATGTACGTCTTGATCTGCCCCCTCCCCCATTCTCTCTACACACACAGATGGTCAGATTCTTGATTGCTGCCATCTTGTCTCTTGGCCATTGCTGGCTTTTTAATAACCTAGCCCAGATATTGACACTCAGTAAATACTTGCTACCTTTTGAATAGACGAAGAAACTGAGACCTGGGATTATCCAGTAGACATCAGTGAATGCGTGTTGAGTGACTCCTAAGAAGTTGGGAGACCCTATCCTTTTTCTGGTGTGCTCTGTGCCCATGAAGCCTTGGTATAGCCTCTATGGGTGTTCCTGGGTCCTCTGTTGTTCACCCTAGAAAGGAAGGAGCATGGATCCCAGTCCCTGGGTGCTTCTCAGCGGCAACAGAAGTTGGTTCTAAAGGCTGCTGGCTCTGCTGCGGTTTGGAATATGGCTGCAACCTGGTCCCAGAAAGTGGTAGTGTATGGGGCCCTTGAAACTTGGTGGCTGGGTTGGGTTTGGGAGTACCAGCTCTAGCCTGAAGATAGTAGGTTGAGCAGGGCCAGAGGTTGACTTTGGGGGAAGGACGAAGCTCCTGTGTACTAGGCAGGCAAACGAGGACAGCAAGGCCCAGCAAGAGGTCAGGGCCATTATTTGTTTGGCTGGCAGTTCAACCTAGAGTCCAGAATGCCTGAAGCACACATTGCTTGGGGAGTACATATATACCTTGCTGTACAAAAGTCCAGGGTGTGTGAAGTGACACTTTCTTTTATTAATAAATGAATAAATATATCTATGTTTATATATGTACATCTATACATGTATATTTTCTCTCTATATCTATATTTTATATCTATATATAATTATTTATTTCTACATAAAATATATAAAAGTATAAAAATAATTATATATAACTATGTAAATATAGATATACATATAAATATATCTATATTTATGTCTTAGGGCTGGGACAAGGGTAAGGCAAGTGAAATTCGTATGCTCCCTGGTTATTAGGAAATCCAGTCAATTGAATCTGAGTATATTGTGGCCAATCCTTTAAGCTACATTCAATTTGAGTGAAGGAATGTTCTAGAGAAAATGGTGGCTATACTGTTGCAAAGGATACTGGGGAAAGGCAGCCATTTTGGCGAAGAGGAAGACCTGACTGTTCTAGAGGATCACATGAGTCCCTGAGTTCCGTCCTTCTGTAGCCAATCCTTTCAGCTACGTTCGATTTGGGTGAGGGAAAGTTGTAGAAACGTGGTGGCCATACTGTCGGAAAGGTTACCGGGGAAAGGCAACCGGGTTGGAAAGGAGGGAGAACTGATGTTCTAGAAAATCACCTGACTTCCATTGTTCTGTAATGGATCTTTTAAGCTACACTCACCATCTGAAGGAATGTTCTAGAGAAAATGGTGGCCGTGCTGTTGCATAAAATACTGTGGAAAGGCAGCCATCTTGGGGAGGAGGGAGACCTGACTGTTCTAGGAAACGACTTGAGTCTGGTAGTTCTGTGGCTGATTCTGTCAGCTACATTCACCTTGGATGAGGGCAAGTTGCAGAAACATGGTTGTTATACTGTTGCAACGGTTACTGGGGAAAGGCAACCCCACCTGAGAGGAGGGAGACCTGACTGTTCTAGGGAAAGTTACAATAAATGCTGATATTATTCCACCCCCAATGAATAAAGAGAACTCCCAGGTCACAGACCTCCTGGGAACGAAAATAAGCCAGAAATATTGAACTGGATTCATGTGTCCTAAGGCTGAACTCAAATCAAGATGCTCCAGCAGGTCAGGTTCATGCCCTGACACTGACATGGGAGGTGGAGGTGCTAGGGGGATTTAATTAACCTCTGGATTAATTAAAGTCACCTCTTAGGACCAGAGGAGTACACCTTTAAAAACTAGAGTCCTTATATTGAATTTAGAAATTAAATTTAGACATTTAGAGTTAAATTTCTCAATTCTACTTATTTACTCGTTATTTATTTTTGCGTAAAAAAGTTAATGGAACTCTTATTGTCTCTGAGAGAACCACAACCTGAAGGAACAAAAAATTCATAATACTGTTCTGTTCATTGGGGGAAAAAACGTAGTGTGCCTTAAAAAGTACATGAAGATAAAAATAACAGTTTTGGAAATAATTAACAGAGGGAAGCTGGGGCTTGCTGCAGTTCATAGATTTTCCTAATCTCCATCAAGTGTAAATAAAAATCCAACGTTCTACGGTGCATATAATTCTAAGTAGAGGGTTTCTAACGTTAAAAGCAAAAGAGTAAAAAGACAACTCTTTTTGGACAGTTAGACCTGTCATCTGACGGATGATCATAAGTTATCATTGAGCTTACAGATGTTGTTAAATTAATTCTTAGGATACTGATGTGTTAAAATATGGTATCTCAAACAAACAAACGAACAAGCACACCCCAGTCACTGATCCTTAATTTGCCTTCAACTCTCTCGAGAAGCTTTTTCTCCTTCTGATCCCAAGATATAGGAAGAAGAAGAAGAAGAAGAGGAAGAAGAAGAGGAGGGGGAAGAAGAAAATAAAATACTATGGCTCTGAAGTACTACGGTTCACACACACACACACACACACACACACACACACACACACACACACAAATCACACCAACATCTGTGTGCACTTTTGAGAAAAAGAAATGTTGTCCTATCACAACAAATGGAGCAAAGTTCCTATGAAAAACCTTTAGAGTCCTTTGGACAGAAAATGTTCCACCTTGCACTCTAGCATTTTCTAAGGAACAGAGGAGGGCTGCAGGTCTTTCTCAGGTGACAGGTAAGCCTTAGTTGCCTATTTCCTTCTAAGAATGAGGCAAATAGAAGAGGCAGCCCAGAACGCTGAGTCTGGGTGAGGCCTGTCAGATGGCAGGTTCTGCTATGGCTGTCCTGCCCGCTATCCTTAAGCACTGCAATTCAGAGGGTCCTACTCTGAGGCACCGTCACCTCCGCTTTCCCACTCGTTTAGTTCAGGTTTGGGCTTGAGGGTAAGGGCCCGGCTGCCTACCAGATGGGATGAGAGCAGTGGGTGACTGTTCCACGTCCAGACCTTCAGTTAGAGCCCCTGTTTTCCACCTCAGTCTTCCTCCATTTGCTTCCAAGAGCCACGAGCCAAGCAGAGGCCTGCTTTGCTGGGTTTCTTTATCGGCACTTTCTGAATTCCACAGTCTTGTGGAGCGCTTTCATTCTTCATTGCCTCTCCCGCTATCTTGTTTCTTACGGGTTTATACTGTTTTCCTGTCTTTGCTGTCACTTTAATGGAGTCTTAGGTGGAAGCAGTGTCAAAAAGGAGAGGCATGATGGTGTCATGGTTAAGAGCACAACCTCTGGAGTGAAACGTCCTGGGTTCAATGACTGCTCTGCTACTTACCAGCTGTGTGACTTGGGCCAGTTATTTGCCCTCTGCGTCTCAGGAACATATGTATATGTGTAACTGATTCACTTTGTTGTAAAGCAGAAACGAACACACCATTGTAAAGCAGTTAGACGCCAATAAAGATGTTAAAAAAATAAAAAAGAATAGCGTCAGAAAAAAAATGAAGTGATAGTGATACCCCTTTCGAAGGGTCACCGTGACGACTTAATGACTTGGTGTCGGCAAGTGCTTAGAGGGTGGTCCCCGGCATGTGGTAGGTGTGTGTTAAACAAGCAGCTGGTGAAATTGCTCCATCTGCTCTGGAATCCTAGAGCTGAGATTGGAACCCAGGCAGGTCTGGCATATTCTGCCGCTCTGGCCCACACTGGCTCTTCAAGGCATGAGAGCCCTCTGACCCCAGAGCTCTGGGCCAGAGAACCCCCCAGTCCCAGGAGTCATTAGCAGATGGATAAAAGTGGAGGCTGAGGGTAGGACTGGGCTCACCCTGGTTTCCCAGTGGCCGGGGCTCTCTCCGGAGCTCCGGCGCTTCCTGTGTGCCCCTGGGAACTGTGTTCACCTCGCTAGGCCTCAGTTCCCTTTGCTTCTGAAAGTGAGGTTGTCCTCTCCCCTTCAGTGCTTTGCCCAGACTCAGCTGATGTCTGCATATGTCACAGTGCTGGCAGAGGGCAGCTACCCGGGAAGGGAAGGGCTGCAGGCCGACAGACTCACTGTCCAGAGAAGCTGGACACTGGCCCCACCTTACCCTCCTGCCTTCACGGCCCTCCTGTGCACCCTGGCAGGCCCGGCCTGGGACCACCAGAAGCTCTGAGTCTCTGCCTTGCCTTCCTTCCCAGCAACCCGGGGGCAGATATGGTCGCTGAGATTGGCCTGGGAGAACTAAACGGACTGGAGATGGAGGTCACGAGAAGACAGGCGGCTGTCCAGGAGCCACTTGGAGGGTGGAGGCAGAAGCATGGTGTCTTGGGGTGGCTGGGGCCACCCGCCTGGAGGATGCACAGCCTCTCCAATCATCTTACCTTCTAGCGCTGGAGGCGAAGGCGGGCTCGCCTCCCCTTCCTCGCAGCCGTCTTGGCTCGTGTCCTATTTTGACGCCTGGCCTCAAGCCTATCTCTCTCCCTGAGATGCGGGAAGGGAGAAGGGGAGGAGAAAAGGAGGAGGAAGAGGGGACGTCAGAGGACAGGAGAAGTCTATGCAGAGAGAGCAGGGCCAAGAGGTCTGAGCGAGGGGTCGCCTGCATTCAGACAAAGTCCAGGTCTCCTCAGGAAGAGACCCCAGCAGGCGTGGGTGTGGGCATGGAGGGGCATCTTCCCTGGTGGCCCTCTCTGGCCCCTGCGTGTCACCCCATCCTGGGGCCCTCCCCCTGGCGCGGCCGTCCCCACACCTTTCCCGGCTCCCCCCGGCACAGCCGGGACGGGCTGGCTTCTTCCGGACAACGGGAAGGACACCAAGGTCGGGGCAAGGCGCCCGGGCCTGAGAACACAGGCAGCCCAGCCCCCCGGGTGCCTCTGGGCCCACCCCAAGCCCCTGGTCTCAGCTGCTCTGCCTTCCTCTTGCCCAGAGACACTTTGGCCTCCCAAAGGGCAGCAGGGGCCCCTCCTGTGCTAACGTCCTACTTTTGCCCCCACGGGTGTGGCCCTGGGCTTCCCCAGAGGAGGCTTGCTCACCAGCCGGCTCCGGTCTCTCTGCAGCTGCACGTGATGGCCGGGCGTCCGCGCGCCGTGGAGGACCAGGGTGCCACCCGGCGCCACAGGGGAGCCGCGCCCTCCGCCGTGCTCTTGTCCCCCTGCTGGAGCCCTTTCCTCCCCTTCTTCTCTTCTCTCCCTCGGCCACCCCAGCCCATCCTCCTTCCAGCTCTCAGCAGCACGAGGGCCATTTCCCAGCTCTGCCTGCGGGAGGCCCTAGCTGCTGGAAGGTGGAGGACGTGTGGAATTCCAGAGGTCTGAATGGGCGGACGGGCAGCCCCTTTGGAGGGCGAGGAGGGTGGCTTCCCGTCCCCACGGTAACACCTGCTCGCCTGGCAGGGCTCCATGGTGACCATCTTAGAGCTAGACCTTTGCCTCCGGGCCCTCAGGGTCCCTTCCGTTCCACCCCCGGCAGGGGCTTGGCTGCGTCTTCCCCGTTTTCTTCGATGTTGTGCGCAGGGCTCTGCGCAGAGAATGTTCTCAATGAAAGTTCAGCGATAGCAGCAAACACTTGCATCCGGGACTCATGTGGGGACAGCCCCTCTAGACAATGACCGTGGTTGTCTCTTCCGAGCCCCCTCCTCCCTCCCCGTCGCCAGCGCCGTCGGGGGCCTCCCTAGGGGCAGGGTCTGGCAGCGTCCTTCCCGTGCGGCTCCCACCAGTGACAGCTTAGCCGGGGAAGCGGTTCTGCAGCAGTAGCTTGTCCTGGTCGGGTGTCACAGGACCTCAATCGGAGGAACCTCCTGGACAGGAACGGAAACTTTTCCATTTGTTCCGGAGGAAACTGAGTCCCAGAGACGGGAAACATGGCCCCGGGGGTCATCTGGCAAGACCGAGACAGGGTTGGGTCTAGGATGGGGTCCCCTGAACCCATCTAGGGTCTAGGGCTCAGCCTGCCTCCTACACACTGGTCAGGGACCAGCCCCGACTCGGCTCTGGAGGCTGGACGGGAGGCCACACAGAGGGCCTTTGAACCCTTCTCCCCTGTGCCCACAGCCCTTTAACATTCACCTCATACAGGACAGATTGCTGGGTAAGGCAGTGGTACCTGGCCGAAGAGGGCAGGAGAGTCACTGCTTGGGGCCGGGCCTCAGGGCAGATGTACTGGGCTGCGGGAGGCCTTCAGAAGAGCTGCTGCTCTTTCCCTGGGACCAAAGGATAAAGACACATTTCTCAGGGGCAAAGGCCTAGATCATTCCCTTGTCATTGGCTTTAGTGGCTAAACGGACCTTACCCAAGCCCCCAAGTGTCTGTCAAGGCTTCTCCATCTATAAAGGTGAGAGAGAGAGTGTTAGTTACTAGATATAAAATAAACATGACCCTGTGTGTGTGTGTGTGTGTGTGTGTGTGTGTGTGTGTGTGTGTGAGAGAGAGAGAGAGAGAGAGAGGGAGAGAGGGAGAGAGAGAGAGGAGAGAGAGAGAGAGAGAGAGGGAGAGAGAGAGAGGAGAGAGAGAGAGAGAGAGAGAGAGAG
>NC_041234.1:119065051-119105091 GCF_002837175.3 Physeter macrocephalus
AGAGGAGAGAGAGAGAGAGAGGGAGAGAGAGGGAGAGACAGAGAGAGAGGAGAGAGAGAGAGAGAGAGAGAGGGAGAGAGGGAGAGAGAGAGGAGAGAGAGAGAGAGACTTGGGGCCCCTGCCCCGCCCCTCTCTGGCCCTCAGTGGGCTCCACACAATGAGGGAGTTCCCGAGCCTCCGGGGCCTGTGGTACTTCTGAGAGCAGGGTGTGGGTGTCCTGTCAGCCCCGTGCCATCCCGCGCACATGGCTGCTGGAGCTCGGGCTCTGCTGAGATCAGAAGCAAGAACATTTGGTGAAGAAACAGTTGGAGGATTCCCTCTCTGGTCCCAGAGAAGAGAGGGTACTGGGGTGCCAGAGGAAGACCCCTGCAGAATGGGGGGAAGGCAGTGCCCGGACACAAGTGCTTCTAGTCAGGAGAGCCAAGAGGCCCAGGGAGGACCCCGCCAAATGCGCCCTGGAGCCCCAGGAATCCCCTGAGGACCCGGGGAAGGCCGGGCTGCCTCTTTGCAGGGCACCCGTCCCGCCCCCGCCCTCGGGAGCCCCTCCTGAAGCTGCTCCTTTCTTCTTCTCCAAGCCGGCCATGCAGGAGTGCTCGGAGGAAGGGAAGACTTCTGCGGGGCTGGCCAAGGTCTACCCTGCGGGACGGGGGAGTGCGTGTGTGCGAGGGAGCACAGACATGTTTGCAGGAAAAGTCTGCTTGAAAATATGTTGTGAAACCAAGGTTCACCCTCGGGGGCCCTTCAGCTGCGGTGCAAACAAACAGTGTGGAGGCGCCCGGAGAAACGCCTCCCGGGCTAAGTGAGCAGAGGTGGAGCCCTGGCCTGCCTGCTCCTTGCTGGCTCCTCCGCAGGGCTCCACGGCCTGATTGCCTCCTGAAGGGAGGGCTGGGTCTTGCCCCCTTTCCCTTCCCCGACCCTGGCCCCTCTTGGAGGCCAAGTCCAGGGAACCCTGGAGGGGAAGGAGTGGACTCCCCCCAAGCCTGCCCCACCTCAGGTACGTCTTGTCTCTCCCAGGTTTCCCCCGTGGCTTGCCCTCTGGCCAGGGAGGTAGGCTGGGGCTGTGAACAGGGCCAGGAGGCAGGTGCCTGGGGGCGGTGATCAGGTGACTCCGGGTCTCCAGACACAAAGCCCTGAGCAATACGTGCTCTATGTAAGGGAGGCCTCCTCGGGGAGCTTGGGAGGGGCTGGCTCTTGGGTCTGGGCAGACAAGCAGCTTCCACAGCCAGGCGGCCTGGCATCCAACCCTCACCTGCTGGCAGCCTGGGGTGTGCAGGGCCCACAGTGAGAAGGTCAGGCGTCCCGCCAGCGGGCAGTGCAACGTCTCCGGTGGGCAAGTGCCGCCCTGGGACTTGCCTCTCCACTTTGCCTCAGCTGTGGGCATGAGCTCCTCTGGGCCACTGCTGGCCTCGGGCAGGGTGGGCAGCTCTTTGACTGAGAGCTGAGAGGCTGTGAGCTGCTTGGGGGTTCGGGGACCCCACTGGCCTGGGGACAGGAGCACTGGGAGGTCTCTGCTGGCCGCAGGTGCTGATAAGTCCCCTCATCTGTGATCGGAAGCTTCTCGGACGGACCAGCAGATGACTGTGGCCAAGACACCTTTGCGTCTGAAGCCGTCTGACTGGTGAGGGAGGGCCGGTGGCCTCCATAGGGTCGGGGTTAGAGCCCGTGAGCGTGTGTAGGTCCTAGAGCTGGGCTTGACATGGGCCTCCGTGTGCCTGGTCTGCCAGGGAGCCGAGCGAAAGTGGCCGTGTGGGGAGACTCTGTCCCTTGTCAAAGTGCATGAATGCCTTCTTGGGGTCTTTAGGAGCACAGAGGCACTAAGTGTGACGCTAGGCTTGCCTCAAGGCACCTGAGCCTTTGCTCCAAGCCTTTTCCAGCCACCCTCCCTGCCACCCTCCTAGGTGACAACGGAGGGGCCAAGAGCCTGCCTGGCCAGGAGGGGTGGGGCGGGAGAGAGGGAGGAGTCTGTGGGCCTCACCGCCTGCATCCGCCCCCACTGCCTGCCTGGTCCAGGACATTTCTGGGCATCCGAGCCTCAGAGCACGGGGACCGTGCCACTTGGCGCTCCTTGGCTCCCTGCATGTGAGGAGTGTCGGATGTAGAAGTGGGGTTATATATATGGTGCTTCTCCCGTAAACCCTGCTGGGATTGTAGCCTTTGCTTTCAGCCCTTCGAGCTGCAGCCTGGCCTCCTCAGGACCGCCTCAAAGGAGAGTGCCTGCTGCACGCCTCTCAGGCTTTGTCGGGTTTTTTTTGATTTTTTTGAATTTTATTTTATCTATTTTTTTGCCATTTTGACAAATGCATCTGCAGTGAAGCCATTACAGCCCCCGGCTGAGGGAAGATTCCGAAGCCAGCCAGCAGGCCTGGGGCAGGGATAGGCTTGCCACGCATCTCAGCTGGAGCCCAGGCCAGCAAGTAGCAGCTCCATCCGTGTCAGACTGCGGCCAAGAGGAGGCAGCCAGTGTTGTATATCTCCCGCCAGGGTCTGGGCCCTGCTGTTGGCGGAGTATGGGCAGAGCCCTTAGTACCACTTGTCAAATGGAGGCTTCCAGGGTGCGGGCTGCCTTCTCCAGAGGGAGGGTCACTGGGTGCTTGGACTGGGCACCTGTGCTTGGAGTTGAGTCCCAACTGTGACTGACAGGGTGTGCACCTGGTGGGCGCTTGGGTGCCATGGTGGCCTCAGAGCTGCCAGGACTAGCCCTGTCCACCCCCCACCAGGCTCCAACATGAGATGCTCCCACTGGAGAGGAAGCTGCAAATATTATATTATATAGATGAACTTGCAATCCATTCAACGAGTACCTGACACTATCCTTAGTCCTGGGGCCCAGCAGGGAACAAGGCACCCCGGGTCCCTGCTCACGTAGATGTAATCATCTTGTGGGGGACAGAAAATAAGCAAATAAATCATTGTGAAGACACGATAAGTCGATGATACAGATGAAGAATGGAAAAGTGAACATGAAACCAGGTGTGGATTTGGGAAGGTGCAGAGCAAGTTTAGGGAATTCATTCATTCATTCACACATCTAAAATATGTACGTGCTTGCCGTGGGGCTAGGCTCCGGAGAGTAACGAGAAAATGAAACATACAAGTCCCTGTCCTGCTGAAGTTTATTTCTAGGGTGAGGGCATCTGTCCACGGGTTTTAGGAGCAGGAGTGACAGATAGATCCAGGCGTGGACCGACTGAACTCACCCCGGTGGTGTGGAAGGTAGAGGAGAGGACGGGCTGGGGCCAGGCCGAGGGCAGCAGCAGTCAGGATAGACAGAGAAGAATGTACCGGAGTAGAGAACCAACAGGATTTGAGAATGGGGAGGGGGTGCCAAGGATTACTCCTACCTAGGTTCCTGGATTGAGCGCAGGTGGGGAGAGATGTGCCTTTCTCAAGATAAGGCACTGGGGAGATAGGAGCCGGGGCTGGCGTCAGAGGGTCATGTCAGTTTGGGACATGTTGAGTCCAGGAGTGGCTTCTCAGTGAGGACAGCAGGGGCTGGGGGATGGGCCGCTGTCTCTAGCTTGCCGTCTGTCCTAGGAGGAGCCTCCCCTGGGGTGTGGGCCGGCTGTGGCCGATGTCAGAAATAAAGCCTCTGGTGGCAAAAGCAGCCCAACCGTGGAAAGTTTCTGACGCAGTGGCGTCCACACTAGAGGCTCCAGCCCCTTGTCAAAGGAGTGACGAAGCACGCTGGTCTGCCAGACCTCCTGGGCAGGGTCCTGTTTCCCGTACGTCCCACTGGAGACTTCATTCATTCAAAAAATAGTGGTCAAGCATCTCTTTCATGGAGGTGCTAGCCTCGAGCCTGACCTCAAGGTGGCTGATGACAGCCAGAGGCGAAGTGGCACCAAGGAGCCACGCCTGCCCGGTGAGTGCCAGGCCCTCACTCCACCTGCAGCTTGGGGCTGCCTATCCTCAGCTCCTGCGAGTCTCCTTCTCCACAGCTGAGCCCCTTCCAACCGTCCCTCCAGGCCTGGGGCACAAGGGGTCACTGCAGCTTCGGCCCCACACTCACGGTCAGCCCTGCTGTGCCCTCTGCAGTGCTCACCTGGTTCTCCTCGTCGTACTCATGCCCAAGTCCCTGGCTCCGTTCGCCTTCCAGGCTGGCCCTGTGGTTGAATGTGCTCTTTGGAGCCAGATTGTTTAGGTGTGAATCTGTAAAATGGGGATAGTCATAGCGTCAGCCTTGCCAGATTTTTGCGAGAATTCAATGAGTTAACTTAGGTCAAGTGTTAGCAGCAGTGGTAGCTGCTCGATGAACGAGAAGTCGCCCCCTACATCCCCGCCCCCACCCCCTTCTGGCTTCCTCTTGGCTGTCCTTGTCTAGGTCCGCCTGCCTGCCCACCTCCCTGCCACCCACGACGTGCACAACCCTCCCCTTCTCACGGTTCTCTGCCTGCTGCCCAGGACTTTTTCTACCGCAATGGCCAGAATTGCTACTAGCACATGATTTGCAATGTGTGGCAGTGTGAAAGAAAGGCGGGAGTTAAGGATGACTCTAAGGTGGTTTTTTTTTTTTTTAATCTTATTGGATTATCGTTGATGTACCATGTTGTGTTAATTTCGGGTGTCCAGCAAAGTGATTCAGGTTTACATATACATACATTCACTCTTTTTCAGATTCTTTTCCCATATAGGTCACCAGAGAGTACTGAGTAGAGTTCCCTGTGCTATGCGGTAGGTCCTTGCTGGCTTCTGACTTGACTAACTGGGAGAACAGCATCGCCTTTCTTGGGCTGCTGACGACTAGTGGAGGATAAGGTTTTGAGGGGAAGATCCAGTACTTGGTTTTCGACATATTCAGCCTGAGATTCGACATCCAAGTGGTAACGTCAGGGAGACAAACTGGAGTATCAGTATACAGATGTGTTTAAAGCCAGAAGACTGGATGAAGAAGTGACGAAGAGAGAAAAGATAAGGAATCTGCTCGGTCACTGAGTTCAGGACCCTCCAAGGTTCAGAATCAGGAAAGAGGAGGAGGTTTCTTCAGAGGACACTAATAAGAAGTGGCCACTGAGGCAGGAGCACGAACCCATTATTTCAAGAAGGGTTAGGGTACGGGTTAGGGTACGGGTTAGGGTTCAGGGTCAGGGTTAGGGTTAGGGCACGGGTTAGGGTTAGGGTCAAGATTGGGGTACGGATACGTGTACGGGTGAGTGTATGGGTGAGGGTACAGATTATCGTTAGGGTAAGGCTTAGGGTACGGGTTAGGGTACGGGTACGGGTTAGGGTATGGGTTAGGGTTAGGGTACGGGTTAGGGTTCAGGGTCAGGGTTAGGGTTAGGGTTAGGGTTAGGGCACGGGTTAGGGTAAGGGTCAAGATTGGGGTACGGATACGTGTACGGGTGAGTGTATGGGTGAGGGTACAGATTATCGTTAGGGTAAGGCTTAGGGTACGGGTTAGGGTACGGGTACGGGTTAGGGTATGGGTTAGGGTTAGGGTACGGGTTAGGGTTCAGGGTCAGGGTTAGGGTTAGGGTTAGGGTTAGGGCACGGGTTAGGGTTAGGGTCAGGGTTAGGGTATGGATACGTGTACGGGTGAGTGTACGGGTGAGGGTACAGGTTATCGTTAGGGTAAGGCTTAGGGTATGGGTTAGGGTTAGGGTACGAGTTAGGGTACTCGCTAGGGTACGGGTTAGGGTACGGGTTAGAGTTAGGGTACGGGTTAGGGTACGGGTTAGGGTTAGGGTTAAGGGTTAGGGTTAGGGTTTGTGTCAGATGCTGCTGAGAAGTAGAACAGATGTGGACAGAGAATCGACTCTGAGGACGAATGGTGTTCCTGGTTTCCTCTTTTATTTGGGGAGCAACACTGAGGTCAGAGACTCTGCCAGAGTCATCTTTCTCAGCCCAGCACCTTGCGGAGACCTGGTGCACACCAGGTGCCTTGACCATCCACATGGAATAGATGAATGACTAAAAGAGCACTGGGCAGCAGTGCGATTTGAATGAGCCACAGACTGGAAGGTAGTATTTCCGGCTTTTGCTTCTTCTCTTCCTGGCCTTGACAACTCTGAAGGAATCATCATGAGAATGCTTTTAACCAGGGTCCAAGAGGCTCCCTGGACCAGGCTGGTGTTTCTATAAAACTCTTGGGCTGGCTGTTCAACTGGTGGATGATGAGAAGGGAGGCCCAGAAGTGCACTACGATTGATGTTGGGCTTTTTACAGAATTATGGTGCCTTACCCTCGGTTTGTAAGCTTCCCTCCTATCTGGGTGCCCTGCCCATCTCTCTTCTCTTTGCCAACTACACATCTGCTGTCTTCCTCACGCAGCCTAGCCCTGCCCTCACACTTGCTTGGTTTCTCCAGTGCATTTCTGCAGCGGCTATTGCAGACTTTCTGGCCTCCTGCAAGGTCCGCATCTACCACTGCCTGATGCCTCTGAAGACGAAACCCCCTCCCATCTTGCTGAGAATGCTGGGGGTCGGCATGAGTGAGCTCCTTGATCTGTCTCTCGCGGTTGCCCTGCCCCCCCCTCTAACACGTCTGCCTATCACCTCCTTCCCCTCCTGGCCTGTTCGTCAGGGAACCCTCCTCTCTGCATTCTTCATAAGTCCCCTCTCACCTCCTCTGGTACCTGGACCCACCCATGCTATCCATCTTTCATGAGCTCCAGCCCTAACTGGGGTTGGTCACAAGCACAGATATTTTCACCATCCCTCCTCAAGAACCTTTCCACTTGCTTTACTATCTCCCTTGTGTAAAAGGAGTCTGAAACCCTACAAACAGCCCTCTCTACCAGCACTCCTTGAGGCCGCTCTTGATGAGGTCACCAGCGAGGCCCCGAGTGTTCGATGCAGGGCCGCTCCAGCTCTCATCTCAGGGGGAAGAAGGGTCAGGCTCTGCCGGCAGCCCTGCTCTCCTGATGTGGCCCTACAGGCTCCTCCCTCCCTGAGACTCCGTCGTCTCCTCAGGACTCTGCCCTCAGCCTTGCTCTCATGCTATGGTGGGGTGAGGGGTGATGCTCAGCAACCCAGGTGGTGTCCACGTCTCCCCTCCAGTCCAGACCCCGGTGAGGGCTGGGCTGGTCAGAGTCTGCTGCAGCAGGCCTGGAGAGCGACTCTGAAAGCTCGAGACCAGGCCGGGGACTTGGGGACCGAGGGCAGTGAATGGAAAGACTTTTGACACTTTGTAGGGGGGATAATCAACTGAGAACGGAGGCTGCTTGGAGGGGATGATTGAAGGTTTTGGGCTTGCGTGAGTGCGTAGAGGACAGGTCCCTTTCTGAGTCGGGAAATTGGAGGAGAAGCTGATTTGTAGGTGAAAAATGTCAAGGTCAGTTTTAGGTAGGTTGGGTTTGAGGCACCTCAAAGAAGCAGACGTCCAGCAGGCAGCTGGAGATATGGGTGGGCAGCTGGGAAGAGACGCCTGGGTGGAGACATAATGGTAACCGAAGTCTGGGACTGGATGGAGCTTCCAGAGCAAACGCGCGGATGGGAAGCACTGGCCTAGCTGCCTGCGGGCTGGGGATAGCTGCCTGCCCTTGTTCCCTGGTGAGAGTTCTGAGGGGGCATTTCTCATGAAGGGGCATGTGGGTGGCGGAGCAGGCGGGGCAGCCAGACAGAGGGAAGAGCCTGTTCCTGCCAGAAACTTAGAGAGGGCATAAATGTGGTCATGTGCCCCCAGAGCTGGTGGCAGGCAGGGCCAACGCTGGCTCTCTATCAGCAAGAGGCCGTCCCAAGTCCTCGGCCTGGTGTTTGCAGCCTCCCTGGGTGGCCTTGGACTCCTCTGCTCACTCTGTACTCCGGGTCCACCCTCCCACACCAGTGTCCCCTCCACCCCTGCAGTGAACTTGACCTTCACTGCCCGTCTTCTACTCCTGCCGTTCATCCCCTGAACAGTGTGCCCGAATGTGTTCCGCCCTGGGCCTGAGTTCCAGCCCCTCTTCATCTTCAGGCTTCCAGGAGGCCAGCACTGGAACCTGATCAGCGCAAGAGACCCCAGCTTTGTTTGCATTGCCTGGAACTTTCTGTCTCCATGGTCAGCCACCTCTAGGGTCCAAGCAGGGACTCAGGGATCCAGGTTCCTCTCCCTCGGGTTCCCTCGTTAGCATCCTGGTGTCACAGTCCCGCAGAGAGCAGCAGGCGAGTGGCTCTGAGGCTGCTTGTTATTACCACTCACGGCAGAGCGTGATGTGCCTGCCATCACCATGGTGATGGCTTCGGAAGCTGGAACAAGCTTGCGGGGGGGCGCGGTTTGGGACGATGAGCTCCAGCAGTAGGTAATCCGCGGGGTGTGCTCATCATTTCTGACCCAATCTGGTGGGGGCATGCCTCAGCAGGGAAGAGCCATCCTATCCTCCCTGACCCCGTGCAAAACACACGGTGGAACACCACCTCCTGTCTCTCTTCTGGAATTTTCCCTCTCAGGATGACTTCTTCTCAGTCCATTTTGTGGATAACTCCTCCTCTGCTCAATTCTTAAATGTTGGGGTTCTCCAGGATTCTTCCTGCGTGGCCTCACCACTCCTTGTCTCGGGCTTCAGCGGCACCGTCTCCACCTATAGCAGTCAGAAGGATCTTTCTCGAATATAATGCTGTCCTTGTCATGCTCCCGCTGAGCCCTTTCAAGGCTCCCCGTAGCCCAAAGGAGAGAGTCCTGATTTGGACCACTGCCTACAGAGCCCATGGGAGCTCTCCCTTCTCTCCTCCTCACTCTTTGCCCCATCCACCGGGCTACCGCTTGTTTCTCAGCTTGGAGGTGCCGGAGAGAATGTGATCAGAGCAGGAAAGAAGGACCCCCAGAGTCACTGCCCCTGGTGAAAAAGTCAGTGAGAGATAGGACTCCCACCTGAGGAGAACCAGAGAGCTGGGGGTGGGGGCGGGTGGCAGCTTCTTTGGGCCAAGGAGATACATCTCCTCCCGCAGGGCAGGAATGTGGGGGCGGTGGCTAGTTTGGAGGTGCTCGGCAGCTTAAGCCTGTGCCAGACAACAGAAGATGGCTTAAACAGTTTCTTGTTTTGTTTTGTTTTTGCTTTGTTGGATCATATGTCAAAAAGTTCACTGAGGTAAAAGACAAAGAGACGCATCATGCAGTTTAGCACTGTTTGCCTTTGAAATTACCTATGGGGGTGGAAGAGCCTGCCACGTTGGCCATGCAGATGCCCTCGCCCTGCACTGCCACAACAATACCCAGGGGAGCTGGGGTTTGCCAAGTGGGCCCCGGCTCTGTTCTCAGTGCTCGCCCGAGGCCCTCCTGCCTTATATGGGGGCCGGGGTGTTCTGTGACCTTCCTTCCTCTTGGGCCTCTCCCTGGCAGGTGAGGGTCCTGGTCGTACATGGAGGATGACAGAAAAAGCCAATGGAGTGAAGAGCTCCTCAGCCAGTAACCACAAGCATCACGCACCTCCTGCCATCAAGGTCAATGGCGAAGGTGACCACAGGGCCAGCAACAGGTGAGTCTGCAGAGGCTGGATCGCTGCACAGGTGGCCTTGAGGCTGCGACTTTCTCCCAGCTGTGCCTCATTGTCACAGGGTAAATAATCTTTGGCTCAAGGACAGCCTCTAAAAGGACGACGGGGTTTCAAGGCATCTCCCAGGAGGGAAAGTGCTAATAGGAGACAAGGCACGTGCCCAGAAAACAAACAAACGAAGCCTTGGTCACCCCTGCTCCTTCCTCCGCAGGCCACAGTCTGCGGCCAACGATGACACCTCCTCAGAACTACAGAGGCTGGCAGAGATGGACGCCCCCCTGCAGAGGAGGGGCGGCTTCCGCAGGTGGGTTTCACCACTGCCCTGCTGCTACCCCTCCATCCCATGGGGCCTGTCAGACCACGGGGTCCTCTCGGTCCCACGGGGCCTCTCTATCAAGACCTCTGGGAAGCCCTGTCAGCGCTGTCCTAGCTCAACTTTTTCTCGGGAGGAGGCTCCCGTGAGCAGGCTCGGAGTGGCAGTGCGGGTCTCTCTTCAGACTTGCCTGTGGCAGTGCTGGGAGGAGAGATGCTTCCCAGCGGAGGGGTATGGGTAGAGGGCTCCCAG
Organism: Physeter macrocephalus; assembly: GCF_002837175.3. Lineage (NCBI taxonomy): Eukaryota > Metazoa > Chordata > Mammalia > Artiodactyla > Physeteridae > Physeter > Physeter macrocephalus. The sequence goes on from NC_041234.1 coordinate 119,075,023, forward strand.
GTCTCCAGCCCAGAGTTGTAGGCCCCATGGGGAAATCAGGAAGCTTGAGGCAACCTCCCCCCTGACCTGTCCTCCCTCAGCATCATCTCCATCTTGCCCCAGAGACCCCCCTGTCTGTTCTTCACAATCGACAGAGACGGCACCTCCTACAGGAAGTCTTCCCAGACTAGCCCCTGACCCCTCGGGCTGCTGTGTTGGGAGTCACACCCGAGCCCCATCCCCCTGTCCTCGGCGCAGGTCCTCTCCCCACAGCGCGGTTCTCTTCTCTCCTCTCTAGGATTGCCTGCCTGGTGGGGGTCATCAGAGAGTGGCCCAACAAGAGTTCCCGCGAGGAGGGAGCCCAGACCTGACTCGTTCCTTGAGCGTTTCTGTGGGCCTGAGCTCCAGACCGTGACGACACAGCAAGGAGACGGCAAAGGCGACAAGGACAGCGAGGGCAAGGGCACCAAGTACAGCTGTCCGGCCTGTGGGGCTGGAAGGGCTCCCAAGCATGCGATCGGAGGGTGTGGTGGGGTTTCTCACACCACGGCCAGGGGCTGACCAGGGCCTATGCCCACCTGCCACGGGAGCCCCTGCTGGCTTTCCTCACCTTAGCTGCCTCTTGCCGGGTGTCCTCTTGCTGCACCACCTGAATGTGGGCAGGGAGAGGGCTCAGCCGGCGGTGCGCCGGCCGCAGCCTGGTTCTAGCGGCCAGTAAATGCAGAGGAGGGCGCAAATAGGGAACGCTGCGGAGGGGATGCCAGTCCCGGTGCCCGTGTGAGCACAGAGGTGGGTGCTTGAAGAGGCCATGCTGGGGGCTGCCTGGCCCGAGAAGGCCCAGAAACAACTGAGCAAAAGACAGAACAAGCGGGGAGGCCAGAGAAGGCAGAGCTGGAGGGTCTGTTCTTTGAGGAACGAGTAGGCGACTGTGGATGTCTGGCCAGTAGGGGAAAAGAGCTCCTGCCAAGGCAGGACAAAGCATCTGGGAAAGTGATTTGGGAGCCGGAGGCCGGGACTAAACAGGGAGCGGGGGCGGGGGCGGGGACAGGAAGCACCTGACGCTCGCTTGCTTGGAGTTCCTCTCGCTTCCCCGGAGGGATGTGGGAGCCGGCCCTGAGCCCTCATTACCGTGCCGTGGACGTCCCTCCCCAGGGCCCGAAGCCCGCCTCAGTGAACGCACTACCCCTCATGCGCCCTCTGGGCGAGAGACCTCCAGAGGACAGAAGAGCCAGTGGGCCCGCGTGGGGTCTCTTCGCCCACCAAGCTCTACTCAGATGCACAGTGCCAGGTCGTGGCTTCCTGAAAAATGAGGCCCTAAGACAACCCGTCCCTCACCCCACATATACCCTTAGCTGTTGCCTTTTCAGGGTCCCTGGCTACTGGGAGCTGGGCTGGGGCCACACTGGGCAGCCAGTTCCCAGGCCTGGCCTCTGTCTCCTCAGGAAGAAATGTGAACCATTATTTGTCTTGGACCCAGCTGGGGACTGGTACTACCGCTGGCTATTTGTCATTGCCATGCCTGTCCTCTACAACTGGTGCCTACTGGTGGCCAGGTGAGCAGGGGGTGGTCTGGGAGGGTGTGGCCAAAGCAACCCAGTCCCAGGTGTGGACACAGAGCTCTCACCCCAACCCAGCCCTATTAACCCCCGGCTCCTTCTACCCCAACCCGATTTAATATGCTGCCAAAAGCTTCATGTCTATCCTTTCCCTGGTGTCTGTAATCTCTTCCTATGTCCTCAGGTGAGGCCGCCCCCTCTCTCCCTGGGACAAGCACAGCAGCCCTGCAGCCGTTCCTGACAGACACTCTTGCCCTCTCTACCGCACCTTCCACACGTGCAGCTGGCATGGCTGATAGAAACTGGGAATTGATGATGTTAGGCCTTCCTCACAAACCGTTCAGTGGTCCCTCATTGCCCGCAGGATGAAGTTCAAGCGCTCAGCGTGGCCTTCAAGGCCCTCTGGACCTGGCCCTTCTCTCTAGCTCCACCTCCTGGACATACCCCAGCCCCAGCACTCACTACTCTTGGATCAGAACATGCTGTTTCCTCAAGAGAAAATTCCCTTTCCCCATTTTCAACCTATGGAGATTCTTCTTGCGGTCTCAGTTCCGAAGTCATCCCCCACATGTAGCTTTTCCTGATAGTGTTGCCCCCCCCCATCCCCTACCTCAGTCATTCATTCAGCAAGCATTTGACTGACCACCTACTGGGTGCTAAGGCTCAGTGCTCAGGGCTGGGGATAATGTGCTGAAAAAGACACACGCGGTCTCTGCGCGCCCGAGATGAGTCCGAGGACCAGAGGCGGGGGGGGGGCTGCTAGAGAAAGGGCAGCACTCAGGGTGGACCTCTCTGAGGAGGTGGTACCTTGGCCGAGACCTGAGTGACGGGAGGAAGTCGGCTATTTAGATGCTTGAGGGTAGTGGAGGGAACATTCTGGGTGGAGGGAACAACAAGGTGCCAAGCCCCTGTTTCAGGATGGCCTAGTGTGGCTGGAGGACCGCAGGTGAGGCGTCAGACAGGCTTTGTGCGCCAGGGGAGGGGGCTGGGTTTTATTCTAAGTGTAAACAAGTAGTCAGAGCTCAGTGATCCTCCGTTGACTTGTATGCTCACTGAGTCATCATCCAGGGCTCTGTCCCTTCTTCTGCCCTCTCCCGAGGCCCCTACCCATCCAGTCACCAAGTCTCGTCAATTCCTCCTAAAACTCTCCTGCCGCCTCCAGCCTCTCTTCACTCCCACTGCTTCGAGTCCAAGCCCAGCTACTGCTCTCCCTCTCATCTGGGTTGGCCAGTACTCTGCGTTGGGTTCTCAATAGGTGTGTGTTGAAGAGCCGAGCGTGGAAGTTATTCAGCTGTGTGTCGTGTGCATTCCTCCAACAATTCATTTTTCATTCAACTCCCTCTTGTTGAGCGCTTGAATCCTGGGCTAAGATGTGCTCTGGGCTAAGATACGGGGCATATGCAGTAATGACTAAGAGGCGGTCTCTGTCTTCTTGGAGCTCACAGTCCAGTGGGTGAGACAGACACGTAATCGTCAGTAGTGATGTCTACGTAATAATAAGGGTTGGAGTCGTACTTGCTTGTGAATACGTGTCTTCTTGGCAGCGGACTGACTGTGGTTCATCAGTGCCTCTGGTGGCCATCCCAAGCCCTGCTCACGGTGGGCAGTCAGTCTGGGGACTTCAGTGACCTACAGAAAGATGACTACGTAGTGTGGCTGGCGCTGGACTACTTCTCAGATGTGGTCTACGTCGCGGACCTCTTCATCCGATTGCGCACAGGTAAGTGGATAACTGGGATGTGCAGGCAGGACCGTGGCCCGTAAGACCAAAGGCTTGGATCCAAATTCTCGGGAAGCCCTCTTGGCATGGCGTTAGCCTCAAATGTTTGTCTGGGCCACAGGTTGGTGGTGATTTGGGGGTGATCTCTTAGGGTACTTACGGCCAGCCATGCTCTGTGAGTTTCCTGTACCCCTCCTTGGGAGAGAGAGTTGAGTGATCACTTTGTTCCTTGCTGAACATTAGTCTACCAGGAGGGACAGGCCTGAAGGCAGAGGTGATACGTTGGCTGTGTCTCGACCAGGTTTCCTGGAGCAGGGGCTGCTGGTCAGAGATACCGAGAAGTTGGATGTGGCAGCTTGAACTGCAGGGTGTGGATGTGGTTGTCCCACTGGAATGCCTGCATCTACTACGCCATCTCCAAGTCCATTGGTTTTGGGGTCGACACCCGGGTTTACCCCAACATCACTGACCCTGAGTATGGCTACCTGTCTAGGGAATACATCTATTGCCTTTACTGGTCTACACTGACCCTCACCACCATTGGGGAGACACCACCCCCTGTAAAAGATGAGGAGTACCTACTTGTCATCTTTGATTTCCTGATTGGTGTCCTCATCTTTGCCACCATCGTGGGAAACGTGGGCTCCATGGTCTCCAACATGAACGCCACCCGGGCTGAGTTCCAGGCCAAGATCGATGCCGTCAAACACTATATGCAGTTCCGAAAGGTCAGCAAGGAGATGGAAGCCAAGGTCATTAGGTGGTTTGACTACCTCTGGACCAATAAGAAGAGTGTGGATGAGCAGGAAGTTCTCAAGAAACTGCCAGCCAAGCTGAGGGCTGAGATAGCCATCAACGTCCACCTGTCCACGCTCAAGAAAGCGCGCATCTTTCACGACTGTGAGGCTGGCCTGCTGGTGGAGCTGGTATTAAAGCTCCGTCCTCAGGCCTTCAGTCCTGGGGGTTACATCTGCCGCAAGGGGGATATTGGGAAGGAGATGTACATAATCAAGGAAGGAAAATTGGCAGTGGTGGCTGATGATGGCGTCACTCAGTATGCCCTGCTCTCGGCTGGGAGTTGCTTTGGAGAGATCAGTATCCTTAACATTAAAGGCAGCAAAATGGCTACTCAGATCTCTTCTGCTTGTCCAGGGATGATCTTATGGAAGCTGTGACGGAGTACCCTGACGCCAAGAGGGTCTTGGAGGAGAGAGGCCGGGAGATCCTGATGAAGGAGGGATTGCTGGATGAGAATGAGGTGGCAGCCAGCATCGAGGTGGACGTGCAGGAGAAGCTAGAACAGCTGGAAACCAACATGGAGACCTGGTACACTCGCTTTGCCTGCCTGCTGGCTGAGCACACAGGGGCCCAGCAGAAGCTCAAGCAGCGCATCATGGTTTTGGAAACCAAGATGAAGCAGAACAATGAGGACGACCACCTGTCAGATGGAGTGACTAGCCCCAAGCCAGCCGCTGCTGAGAAGCCATAATGGCTTGGGCCCAACGGCCTCTCCAGCCTTGGCCTTGGCCCCAGGGGCTAGAAGAGAGCTGTGTAGGTCCCCACATATATATGCATTACCCCCATGTCCCCTTGATTTCTCCCAGATGCCTCTCTGTCAGCAGGTTTTTGACTCAATCATCCAGAAGCCCTTCTCCAAGTCCAGCTAACAGCCAATCTTGTGCAGAGTGCAGACTGTGTTTGGCTCGGCTTCCAGAAGCTTCAGCCTGTCCAAGTTTAAGGAAGGAAGAGGAGAGCAGCAGCACGTCTCTGGGCTCCTTTGTACCTAGTCACCTCCCACTTTGTTCTTTTCTTTTTTTAAAAAATTTCTTTTTAAATTTTTATTGGAATATAGTTGATTTACGATGTTGTGTTAGTTTCAGGTGTCAGTTATACACATACATATACCTATATGCACTCTTTTTTAGATTCTTTTCCCATATAGGCCATTACAGAGTATTGAGTAGAGTTCCTTGTGCTGTACAGCAGGTTATTGTTGGTTATCTATTTTATATACAGTTCACTTGGTTCTTTTCTAATATGTGTTCTGAATATCTCCATTTCCCTGCATGAGTATGTAGTTCAAGCACTGGCGGCAGACACTTAGCACTGGTCTCAGTGTCTGTCTTCCAAGGCAGACAAAAGTGTGGAGGGGGGCAGGTAGGAGGTGCCCACTCCAAGTCCTGCTCTCTTGGTCTGTCTGCCTGTCTGGCAACCAGGACTGCGACCCCTGAGGTCTTCTCTAGACCAGAGCGGGGAGTGGGGCAATTTTGTGGTTAGCTAGCTGCTAACATTCTCTCCCTTCCTACCTCAACCCCTCTCTTTCCCCCGTATTTCTCTTTTCCCCTTACCCAGGACTCTCTCCGCCTGGAATCCCCTCTGCTGTTTTCTGCTGCCTGCCTAAGCCCTACTGGACTCAGCTCAGGTATAACAACTTGTTGGAGAAGGCTCCCTTGACAGAACCGGCTCCCACACTAGGCGGTCAATCACCCCCTCTCTAGGCTGCCCGCGCGCGTCTCTGCCCTGGCTCTTTATCACACTGGGTGGTCCATTTCGATGGATCCAGTTTCCAGACTGTGGGCTCTTTGAGGGCAGGGCCAAGGCAGTCTCCTTCACTGCTCTGTCTGTAGCCTTGGAGACATGCCTGGCACAGAGGAGGAATTTGGAGAATGTTTATTCACTGGGGCAATAAGTGAACACACCAAAACTCCTATGTTTCCATTTGCCAGAAGCCATGTCTTTACAGGAACACCGGCTATGTCTGCGGATTGGGGGAGGATCTCCTGAAGGCTCAGATGCTTGAGTGGGTACCACCAGATGATCACGAACCCCAAGGACAAGTGCTAATTAGTGGGCAGACTCAGATGCCTTTGTGCACACCAGTGCTCTCTCTATCTCTCTACTAACTGTGGTTCAGCACACATACAATTTACTATCTTAAGGATTTTTAAAATGCACGGTTTGGTAGTGTTAAGTACATTTACATTGTTGGGCAACCAATCTGCAGAACTCTTCAAACTGTGAAACCGAAATTCTGTCCCCATTAAGTAACAACTCCTCAGTCTCCCTCCCTCCAGCCCCGGCAAATCACCATCCTACCGTTTGTCTCTATGAATTTGACTGTTCTAGATGTGTTATATAAGTGGAATCATACAGCCTCGGTCCTTTTGTGACTGGCTGACTTCACTTAGCATAATGTCCTCAAAGTTCATCGTGCTGTAAAAGGTGTCAGAATTTTCTTCATTGCTAAGGCTGCATAATATTCCATTGCATGGATAGACCACATTTTGTTCATCCACTCCTCTGACAATGGACACTTGGGTTTTTGCCATCATTTGGCTACTATGAATAATGCTGCTATGCCCAGGAGTGTACAAATGTCTGTTCAAGTTCCTGCTGTCGCTTTTTTTTGAGTATATACCTAGAAGTGGAGCTGCTGCAGCATATAGCAATTCTATTTTTGAGTTTTTGAGGGAACGCCATACTGTTTTCCACAGTGACTACACCATTTTACCTTGTCACTAACAGTGTACAGGGGTTCCATTTCTTCACACCCTCACCAACACTTGTTGTTTCCTGCTTTTTTTTTTTGACAGTAGTCATCTTAATGGGTGTGAGGTGGTGTCTCTTTGCAGTTTCGAGATTCATTTCCCTGATGATTATTGATGTTGAGTATCTCTTGGTATGCCTGTTGGCCGCTTGTTTGTCTTCTTTAGAGAAATGTCTATTTAGTTCTTTGCTCAATTTTCAATTGGATTATTTGTTTTTTGTAGTTGTTGAGTTGTAGGAGTTCTTTATATATTCTGGAAATTAACCCCAAGTCTGCTCAGCGTGTCCTCTGATGCACAGAAAATTCTAATTTTGTTGTAATCCAGTTTATTTATTTTTTTTTCTTTTGTTGCCCGAATTTTGGTGTCACCATTCATTTTTATTATTTCTTCTAGCCAGACTTCTTTTTAAATTTAATGTAATTTCTTGGCCTCTTCCCTAGCTTGTAGTAATAAATCTTAATCAGGGGAAGACTTACTTGGAGAGATCTGGAACATTACCCGTGCCTAGGCCCTGGTCCCTGAGAGAGGCAGAGGTAGGGAGGCAGCATTCATGATAGCCCAGTGTTCTGTGCATGCCCTCCCTTTTGGTACGGGACTGGAAGAAAAGGCTTTAAGCCCCTTCACTTGCAGAGAGGCTAAGCCACTAGGAGGTAGAAGCCTTGGGGACCCAACCAGCTGCTTGCCCAGACTCTCACGGCTAAGGCTGCGCTAAGGACGTCAGTTTCCACCATGCGCTAGGACCGCAAGTAGATGTTAGTTTTGTAGCCCTAGGATGGCAGTGGGCCCAGGGGCAGGGGGATGACTGCATGGAAGAATGTTGCCTTGGTTTCAGCAAGAAATCTGCAGCATTTCTCCCTGGAGCCCGGTTCACCCTCAGGCCAGCACCAACGGGTACATGACTTCTAGTCCACATCAGTCAGGTGAACATTGTATCTTGGATCTGGTTTTCGCCAGGGCAAAGCAGGTGACACATCTGGGTCACAGGGAGAGCCCACCGGTTTGAGACGCAGACTTCAGGGCTCTCAGCTCCCACTCTCTCCTTGGCTTCCCTTTCCCCAGACATCCTCGAGTTCAGTCACCGCTAATTTTTTGTGGTGCCTCGAATGCCTGTGTTCTCTTAGGCTTCTAGGATTTTCCTCATGCCGTGCCCTCTGCATGGATCACTCTTTTCTGCCTTTTCTGCCTCTAAGACTCAGTTCCTCCTTCTCTCAGCCCCGCCACAGCCTCCTATGTGAGACTCCCTTGCACGGTGTCTGTGTCTGCTTGGCGGCTGGTCTCTTCTCATCCAGACACAGTTTGGTCATTGAGAAGAGGATGAAGGAGTAACAGCAGGAATATCCGTGCAACTTGGGGCGTGTGAGCGCGTGAATGCGTGTGTACGTGCACCAATGTTAACCCCTGTGTGGATGCAGCGTGGACGCCTGAGTGAGCACATGGGTGTCAGCCTAGGCAGACAGTGCCTATCTCTGCACCCTCCATCAGCCTCTCCAGCCACCTCCTCAGCTGCTCTCTCGGCAAAAGCACGACTCTCTCCCTCTTGCCGCTGGCCGCCAGTTACGGCCGCGTCTCCCCCGTGACTGGCTGTAATATAAGAAGTACATTTTCCATTATGGGTCGTATGTATTCAGCACAGTCTGATGTTCCCTGCTCTTAATTTAAAAATGGTTAAATTGGAATATTTTTTTCTTTCCCTCTGAAAATACCCACCGAAGGTAAATTGCCCTATTTGTATGTGGCCATCAAGTTGCATTTCTCTGCATTGGTGACCTTCTATAGGAAACAAGACCCTTTCTCCCGCCCACCACTTTCCCTCCCCTTTCGGGCCGACCCCCGGTGGCCCCTGCCTGGCTTGCAGACTGCCGGCCCCACCTTGGCCCAGCCTGAGTCCCAGACTTAGCACCATCTATCTGTCCCTCAGACTGGAGCCTAAAGCTAGTCTGACCTCTTGCCCCTTTCTCCAGGGAGAGGCCGAGGCAGAGGGTTCCCCTCTTCCAGAAACAGGAGCTGGGAAGCCCCCAGTGCACACAGACAGGGAACCCGGCCACCAGAGGGCGCTTGAACCTAAGGAAAGGGTGGTGGGCTCTGCTCTGTGAACCGCCCCCATCCCCAAGCAGGGGGCTGAGAAGGGCCCATGGAGGCAGTTCGGTGGCTACTTACAGAGCCTCACTGAGCTGTGGGACCACGTCTCTCTCCCGAATGCCCTGCTGTGATCCCTTCAAATGCCCTCAGATGTTCCTGCGTGTCAAAGCCACATGGCTCGGTTCAAGTCTGTGTATGCTAGATGCCCAGACTTGGCTGGGTATGTCAGGGTTGAACTGCAAAGGGGACCTGGCGGTTATCATTTTAATCTGTATTCAGAAAAAAAATGCTACTAACCCACAAAACCCTTGATGTTATGGATATTTTTCCTCAGCGTGGAGCTAAAGAAAAATGAGAGCCGATTTAAGGTTGATTTAAAGAAAAGAATTATGTAAATAACTATTCCAATGGCCCATGAAGGTAGAGCATGGATGATGGCGAAATATCCAAATGCCTACCTGACACCACCATGGCGTTTCAAAGTGAACACCGTCATAACGCACCTCTTAATTACTTTTCCCCCAAACCGGTTCCCTCCCGTCCTCCCCATGTCAGCCATGGCTCAGTACACCTTTCCAGCTGCTCAGACCAAACTCTTGGAGTTATCCTGGACTCCCCTCTTTGCTTCATCCGCCATATCCAACCATCCAGGAAACACTCTCTACTTAACTTTCAAAGTAAAATCAGAATCCATGCACTTCTCCCGCCTCCACTGGCCTCACCCTGGTCCAGGCTGCCACCAGCTCTCTCCTGGATGGCTGCAGTCATCTCCAGACTGGTATCCTTGCTTCCACCTCGCCTCCCTGCAATCCTCTCCACCCAGCCATCGAGGTTTTTAAAAAGGGAAAACCCTATCACATCACTCCTCTGCTTAAAACCTCCCAGTGGTTTTCTATTATTCTTGTAATAAAATCCAAACTCAAGACATGGTCTCCAGTTCCCGTGTGCTGTGGTCTTGCCGACTCCTCTCTCCCCCAGCTTCTCTCTACCGCAGGCCCTCCAGTCTCCTTTTAATTCCTCGCACACTCATGCCCAGCTTCTTTCCTGCTTTGGTGCCTTGCCCCTTGCTTTTCCTCCACCTTGATCCCTTTTCCTTTGGACCTGGCTGTGGCAGGCTGCTTGTCTTCAGGGCTCCGAAGGGGCCCTTGCTGAGATCCACATTGAAAACAGCTCCCAACTGCTCTGTCACGTTCCGTCTGATCACCCTGTTTGATTTTCTTTAGGGCACTTCCTCCCTCACATTTCTGCCTGCAACGTCCTTCTCATCCTTCAAAGTCAGTCCTAATGCCACCTCCCCGCAAAGCTTTCTTTGATCCCTTACAAGCAGGTGTAATGTCCCTGTCCCCATTGCTCATCCGTATTTGTGTCTTTTCTTCTCCTTGCTCCTTGGGGAGAGGTCTGTGTGGAATTCATAATGCCCTCCCCATAGCTGAGGCTACTTGGGAACGGGGGTGTGGGTGTGGACTTGGCCCCATAGGGCCCTCCTGAAGGCAGAGCTCCACAGCTGAACAGGGAGTGCTCGTAGGCAGGCGTGGCGTGCCATCTGGTCCCAGTGGGAGGAACGGCTTTGTCACACTGGCTGTGGGTTCAGCTGCAGGTCACCTCCCCCCTGGCAGACGCAGAGCTGCCAAGGACTAAGTGACTTTGCTTCTTTCCGAGGCAGACATTCCCCTAGAAGGACAAGCCAGTCCTGATTAGGGCCTGACACCAAGCCTGCTGCAGCTAGCCCCAATCAGAAAGGTGATGAAGGTGCATTTCGAGCTGAAAGGTTTGCTAAGCACAGGTCCAAAGGGGCTCAGTGCTGTGGCTGGGACTAGGGCCATGCCTGTGGAGGTCCTGATGTGGGCACTGGCCTGGGAGCCCAGGAACTTGCTGGCTCCTCCAGTCTTGGTGAGGCTCTGCTCTTTTCCAGAACCTTCCACCTAGCTGTACTCACATTACTCAAACTGGGCAGTGCTCTAAGGGGCGCCTGAGCAAGCTGCAGTTCTGTCCTCCACGGGCAGATTTGTCCTGGAGAAACTGATAGTTGCCTAAGGTCTTGAAGGACGCAGATGAGCTGTCTGGACAAGCAAGGTGGCATGCCAGGTCCAGGTTCAAGGTGCCAATAGGGGAAGGACGCTGAAGAGTAAGACCGAGGGTCCCAGTCTGTGGCTGGAGTGGAGCATGAACCCAGTGCTCTCTTGGGCTCTGCAGACCCTAGAATTAACTTTGCCTCCCTGGTGGAACTCGGACAAGTTTCTTCCCCTTTTGGGCTTGGTTTCCCACTGATTGTAAGGGACGATTTTCTCAGGGCCCCTGGCAGCCCTTCTGGGGTTGGGAGGAGAATTGATTTGTCTTATTTCCACTTACACCCTTGCATCACTCAAGTTTGTCCAATCGCTAACATCCAGTCAGAACTTCAGAGTTACCAGTTTCTACGGATCAAGGTATTTAATCAGACGGGTTTTCTTTTATCTCTTTTATTGAATTGAATAAGCAAATTAAATTGGGCGATTTGTTGTTAGGTCATTTAAACGCCAACTCAGTTTCGCAACCTGGGCTTGTGCCACGTCCAAGTCCTTCCCACTTCTTCCCAGAGTGGAAGAATCAGAAGCCAGCTGGAGGAGTGGGTATCCCTGGGATCTGTAGTACTCTTGAGGGTCTGAGTCCCTGGGGCACAGCCCGACTCTCTTTGTTGGTTTAAGAGGGCAAGCTGGGTTAGAGGGGCTTTGGGACTAGTGTTGGATGGGAGCAGTGGTGACACGATAATAATCAGAAGTTCTTAGCGTTGCCCACGAACAAAGGCCTGCCTTGAATTTGCAGCCTCTGTCTTCCTATCTGTATGACGCGTAAGGTCTCTGGAGACCCTTCTGTTCTGGCTTTCTGGGGCACTCTAGTTCTGGGGAGGTGGGAACTGCCCCAGCCCCACCAGGGTACGGCTGGCCCGTCCAGTGCTGAAGGGGACAGCCTTTGGGGCCCAGGTCTTGGCGGCCCAGCGAGGTGGGGTGGGCAGGCGGCCGGGGTCGGGTGGACAGCAGCCTCTGCTTGCGCCGGCCAGCATCTTAGAGGTGCCCGCCGGCCAGGCTGCTTCGGGCTCAAGACCGCTCGCCCAGCTGCGGTTCCGCCTCCGGCCACAAAGCAGAGCGGGGGCGCTCTCGCGCCGCCGGTGGCTCGGGCCGCGGCTCTTTGCAAGCCCTTTGCCAACCGTCCACGTCGCGGGAACGCTTTTGCTCCACCTGGACTCCAGGCAGCGGGGCCACCCCAAGGCCTCCGGGCGAGAAGAGGTTTGGGCGCGGAGAGAAGTGCAGCCGTAGGCACAGGGCATGACAGGAGGAAGCTCTTCGGCGCCTGCCCTAGGTCTCCCCATGCCCATCCCCCCAGCGGAGCCTCGCCCCTCGCCCCCTCCTCTCACTGCCCAGGTCCCTGAGCACATCTGCCAGCAGCACAGTGCCACGCTGCAGAGCCATTGCTGGCACTCCCCCTTCTTGCGCGAGGAAAGGCAGGCGGGGTGTAGCTGTGGGACATTCCCCTCTGGGCCCCGCTCTGAGAAGGGTGGGGCTGGGGCCCCTAGGCCACCTTTCTGGCTCCTGAGGCCCCAAAAGTGAGCCGGCAAGTCTGTAGACAGGCTGCCCAGACCTGTTGAATTCAGGGAGGCAGTGACAAGATGTGACAGGCGCACAGAGACAATGGCTGGATGGAAGGCTCCATTAGGGGCTGGGCACAGGCATTTGGGGCATCCGGCTTGGTAAATAACATTATCAAAGCGACAACCCGAGCAGGCAAATTGGGAATGCAGACAGGGCTCCGTGACCACGCTGGCTGTCTGCCTGTGAGTCACCTCTGCTGATCGATTCATCGCGGAGCACTTGGATATGCAATGCGCTTCGAAAGAGAGGCCAGGTTGGAGCCCTGTCTCCAGACAATGGAACTATCTGGGGTGCACCACAGTGGCCTGGGAACATTGCCCCCTCATGCTGGACCCCGAAGCCGTGGCCCTTGTCCTCTCCCCTCCTTGGCCCCTCTTTTGCAAGGGCTGGGACCAGTTTTTCAGTTGAAATTGACCTTTCCTAAAGCTACCCTGATTTGGGGGGCTCCAGAGATTCCCCCAGCCCTGCTGAATCGAGTCATTTCTTGTGGTTCCATCTCCTTGTCCCCGTTCAGTGCTCGGGGCAGAGCAGATGCCAATAAATGTTTGTTGTAAGAATGAGGAAACCAGTGTATTTCTCTATTTTTAAACGTGCTTGGCTTCGTCTGTGTTTCCTACCAAACCTAGGAAATAAAAGGACAGCCCTTTAGGAAACAAGCGTGTGTCCAGTGTGTACATAGGCCAGCAGTGGTTTCAGGAAATACACCAGTTCTGCGCAGATGTGGGCCGGGGGCGGGGCATGGCAAACAGAGTCTGGAAAAGAGGAAATATGCCTGAAAAGAGTCCTGGGAACCTAGCTCATTTCACAGGCGCCGTCCCGCTCTTCCTTTTCAGTTCTGACCCTGTGGAACAGAAAACAGTTTTTCCCTTGGCCCAGAGACAAGGCAGGTGAGGCCGTGACCGTGGTATCCAAACGTGCTCAGGAGACCCCCGTGGTGTGGGCAGGTCAGCGCGCTGGTGGCCGAGGGCGAGCGACCGGGAAGCCCCTCCTGAGTTCATCCCCCAGCGACAGCGGCCCCCAAACCCAGGTTTCTGGTGGGTTGTTTACCCAAAGGCAGAGATAACATCACAGCCAGATGGAGTAAGCACTGATGGGTGACATTTGAAGATTCTGAGTTGGATCTGGCTGGAGCTTGGTTTTTTCCTATTTTCTTTCTCTTTTTTTTTTTTAACTTTTTAGTTTATATTTTCAAATGTTGCCGTGTATTGAATCATTTCTGAGTGGCATGAAAATCCCATCCGCTAGTTCGTATTTGCCTGTCATTTTAAGAGGATAGTTTTCATAGCCAGTGACCATAACTAGTTCTGTGTCATGCCCCCCCCCTTACATCTGGTCTCCCCAGCTGTGAGGTTCTGCCTGGCTTCCACTGTGGGTCTCACTGGGGCGTAGAGGGACTTGCAGGAGAGGTAAGGCTGTGGCCAGTCCTGAGTGGAGAAAGCAAGAAGGGAGGGAGGGAGGGAGGAGGGGGGGGGAGGGGCAGGGGCAGGGAGACTTCGGGGCCCCTATCCTGGTGACTTACGGCAGGCAGCACCCAATACCCAGTGCTTGGTGTACAGCTCTGCGGGGTGGCAGGGCTCACTCCAAGGGGTGGCGCAAGTGTCCCTCATGCAGTGGAGAGAATCTTGGCAGCATGCCGGTGTGCTGGCTTTACTCCTGGGGAAATGCCGCATCGTCTCCTGGGAGCCTGGCCAGCCGGCCCAGGGTCATGTCCTCTTTGAAATGGGTCTTCACAGGCTTGGCCCGTCATCCCTCACACCCAGGTCCCAGGTGCCACCTGAAGTGGTCCTCCCCTCCCTTTTACCCGCTTTGGCTTCCTTTCCCTGGATCTTTCTTTCTTAGCTCTCCTCTCTCCTTGCCCTCTTTCTCCAGCCCCTCCTCCCTCCTCTCGTCTTTCTCCCTCAACAGCTCTCCTGCTGTCCTTGCACTTTCTGGCCCTTTCTCTGCCTTTCCTCTGCTCCTTCTTTCTCCTTCCCTTCCTCTTTCCCCCTTTGCCTCCCTTCCCCCTCCTTCCTTGCCTCCCCCAAGGCTGCTCTCCCCTCCTTACTCTTGTCTTCTTGCCTGTTCTTCCTCTTCATCCTGAAGCGGAGCAGGACCCCGTGGTCCTTGCCCCCCATGTCCTCCGCCTGCCTTTCGTCCGTGGAAAAACTTTAGCCAAAGAATAAGTTTAATCAGAGAAGTGAGAAAATGCAGAAAACAAAGTAAATAGTCAAAGGAGACAACATAATAATATAGTCATTAAGCACAGTCAAGGACTTTAGTTCCTTCTCAAGGGCTATAGGTAATATTCTGAGCCACAGCCTGTGAGCTGTCTTATAGATACTGGAACCCCCGCCAGGTGGAAGAAGTTAACTACATGATGACCAGGTTGTAGCCATGACATGAGCTGCCACAATTCCTAGAACTGGCATCAAGAAATGGAAACAAACCGACCCTGGAACTGAAGATTAACTGTACCTAAAACAATCAAGACGATGCTGGTCAGACCATCGGTGACCAATTTCAAGATGACTGCAGAGCTGACTGTGCTGTATCTGCGTGGAGCCCCCTCCCTCTGTCTCTAAAGGCTCTTGCCCCCTGATTGTCAGAGGGGGTGTCGGCCTTTGGACAGGCGTCCACCCTTACCTTCATTTCCACCCCCGTTTGCCAGCATCCAAAATAAAGCAAACTTTCCTTTCCACCAAGCTTGCCTCTTTAGTGGCTTTTGAGCGGCGAGCAGCTGACCCATCTTTGGCTACAGTTTTTGGCACCCAATGTGGGGCTTGAACCCATGACCCTGAGATTAAGAGTCTCATGCTCTACCAACTGAGCTAGAAAAATATACTGATTATCAACGCTTTCTATGAAAAGATTTGCAATTAAAAGGGGAAAATGATGGAAGAAATGTCCACATACTGAAATATGGGGAAATCATTCTGACTCATGCATGATTTAATTTTAGCTTTAGGCTAACCAAGACAGCCATTCTGTGGCCTATTAAACATACATTATACATCTGCTTTAACCATTAAGAAACAATACGTTCAGAGATACCTTTTGACTATTATCCTCATTGTAATATGACTACTAATTTTCAAATGTTTGTCCAGGTACTATGACAAAGTAATCAAAGAGAGAGGAAATGTTTTCATAATACAAAATATTGATGCTAAGCTTGGTGTACTCCGAGCTCTTGTCCAGCAGAAGCAGCTTGGTGGGTGAAAAGGCAAACCGGAGCGGGGGCAAACCTCCAAAGCGCTCAAGGGAGGCGATTGCCTTTTGCCCATTGTTTTCCTTTCATCCCCACTACAAGCTGAGCAGTTGGGCTTTGTGTGTTTTATCATTGTTTCATGGTGGCAGAGGCTCGTAATGTTTGGTGAATCACTTGCTGTTCTTGTTGTCTGCATCCTCTGTCCCCCAATCTCTATTGGCTCCTTCTTGACATTCAGTACTCAGCTTAAATGTCACCATGTTTGGCCACCTGTTCTGGAGTGGCTGTTCAGCCACTCTGTTACATCACCCCATCTTAATTTTCTGGCCAGCACTGCTTGCTTATATTGTCCTCCTTTATTTCTTCCTTTGTTCCGTCTCTCTCTCTCCTAACTAGACTGCCAGCTCTGTGAGTGTGAGACCACATCCGTCTTGATCCCTTTTGCATTCCCAAGTCCTGGCACTGTGCTTGGCACCCAGCAGGGGCTCAATGAGTATTTGCTGTGAAGCCCAGGGAGGCAGGGACTAACCTTGTCTGGGAGAATTAGGGAAGGTATTGAAGGATGATTAGGAGTTTTCCAGGCAGAGAAGCAGGACAGGACTTTTCTAGTAAGGGAAACATGCATTAGAATGTTAGCATTACCAGCTCCAGCCTTGACCTTCCCTGACCAAAGGTGCTGGACTTGAACACCAAGACCTTGGAGGAGGGCTGCCTTCTTAAGCACCCTGAGACCCAGAGGTACCAATGAGGGAACTGCAGGGGCCTCCAAACAAATATAGAGCTGCCAGCAGCCCGTCTAAAGAAAGGAAATGTCCTAATGCCTCTCACCAGCTTGTCCTACAGCCTAGAAGTGTCCCATTCTACCAGAGCTGGCCCCTTTGAGGTCATCTCCATGCAGGGTGAGGATGGAGGCCCCTAAGCATGCAGTCTGAACCTGCACACACACGCTATAGGCCTGGGGCTCTGGGATGCAGCAACCTTTGTTGGAGGAGCTCTCCTGTGTCTGAGGGATGGGCTCTGAGCTTTGGCCCCTGGCCACGCCCCTGCATCGCATGCCTTTCAGTCTTTCAGTCGTTGTTTTAATTTGACATCAGGAGGGATGACCAAATTTTTGGCGAGCCCTGGGGAAGAGGGTGAGAATTGTGATGTTGCATCCTCAGAGTCCCAAGTCACTGAAACGGAAATTGACTGCCATGTCAGGAAGGAATAAGGGAGAGAAAATTGCCTTGTGAGCAATTTGGCTTGGTGATAAATATCCCCAATAATCCTTCACAATAGCGCGACTCTCTGTCGGGTGCTGAGATCTTTCCTGTACGTCAGCCCTCCAGATCTTCTCAATGGCTTGCAAGGTAAACAGGGCCAGGATTAGCTCCCCAAGGAGGCATGGGTTGAACTGGGGCTGGAAGCCAGGCCTCAAGGCCCCAGCCCAGGGCACTGCCGTCTCTGCCAATTTTGCATAGGCCCAGGCCCAGGTCCGAGAGGTCCTTGCGCTGCAGTGGGGCACCTGGCTTCTAGGGCCAGTAGACTGGAGACAGGGTTGTGGTGAGGAGAGGTGAGGGGAGTGGACTGCGTTCTAAGGAGCCCTGAATGGCTGGCTCCTCTTTCTTTCTTCTCTTACTTTTTTTCCCCCTCTTTTTGTTTGTATTGTTGTAAAATTCACATAACATGAAATTCACGGTTTTAACCATTTTCAAGTGTACAACTCATTAGCATTTAGTACATTCACGGTGTTATACAACCACTACCCCTGTCTAGTTCTAGAACATTCTGATCACCCCAAAAGTAAACTTCATGTTCATGAAGCATCCACCTCTAATTCTCCTCTCCCTTCTTTTCCTTTAAAAAAAAAACTTATTATTAAGACTTATTTGTGGAATTGAGGTACAGAGAGTTGAATTAAATCCACATCTCATTTCAGGGCTGGCTACTAGAATCACCTACGGAGTATGCAAGGCCCCGTTCTCCTTTTATGGTTTTTCTCCTTTATTCCAGATCCTCACCTCCTTTCCCCCCTTCCATGGGCACCCACTCTAATGCACTTGAGATAAGTCTCTGAATGTGTATGTGTTCTTGTAAAATATAGTGGTTTTTTGTGTCTGTGTTCTTAATTTGCGTAAATATTATTGTGCTATAAATCTTGTTCTGTTTCTTACTTGAAAAAAATCAGTACTATAATTTTGAGATCAGTCCATGTTGCACATACATCTGGTTACTTCAAACTGCTGCTTAGAGTTCTATTTGGACTATCCATTCTCCTGGGGATGGAGAAAGGGCCTGTCCCCAGTTCCATGCCGTGCCCCAGCGGCCCTCCTTGGACATGTCCCGACAGTACCTGCATTGGGATAGGCCCCCAGATATGGGCTCAGTGGATCACGGAGTACACGTGTACTTAATGCTACTAAGCCCTGTCGGTTTGCTCTCTATAAGGGTAGGTTAAAAAAGAACAAAGTAATGCCATCTACAGCAACATGGATGGACCTAGAGATTCTCATAGTGAGTGAAATAAGTCAGACAAATATCATATGATATCACTTATATCTGGAATCTAAAACAAGGCTACAGGTGAACTTATCGACAAAACCGAAATAGAGTTATAGATGTAGAAAATAAATTTATGGTTACCGGGGCGGGGAGTCAGAGGGGGAGGGATAAATTGGGAGATTGGGACTGACACATACACACTATTATATATAAAATAGATAACTAACAAGGACCTACTATATAGCACAGGGAACTCTACTCAATACTCTGTAATGGCCTATATGGGAAAAGAATATAAAAAAGAGTGGATATATGTATATGTATAACTGATTCACTTTGCTCTACGATGGAAACCAACACAACATTGTAAATCTTTTATACCCCAATAAAAAAAAAGGGTAGGTCAGTTTATAGTCCCACCAGGAAGGCATGGGGGGGCACCGGTTTCACCTAGTCCTTTCTGACACCTGGTATTTTCCAACTTTCTAATACTTGCCAAACTGATAGGGGCCAAGAGAATCTTATAGTCTTTTCCAATTTGCGTATGCTTGCTTGCTAGTGAGTTTGGGCATCTTTTCCCAGGCTTATTGGCTACTATGTAAATTGCCTGTTTAAATGCTTTCTCTGTTGGTTTTTTTAAAATTTAGATTCCTGTCTTCTTTTTGAATGATCCCCTCTTGTTGGTTTGGTTTTAGATATCATGAATATATTCACCTCTCAGTCATTTATCTTTTTTTTCAATGATATCATTTTATGAATAGAAATCCTTAATTTTGTTTATTCGAACCTCTCAATCGTAGGGCTTGAAGGGTTTATTTTCGGTCTGATCCTTGTCCTCTCCAAGGCCTAAGGGTATTCTACATTTTCTTTCAATACCTTTTTGGTTTTACCTTTTATATTTAGGTTTTTTTTCCATTAATTTTTATTTTTGGCTGCGTTGGGTCTTTGTTGTTGCTCGTGGGCTTCCTCTGGTTGTGGCGAGCGGGGGCTACTCTTCGTCGCATTGTGCGGGCTTCTCCTTGCCATGGCTTCTCTCGTTGCCGAGCACCACGCTCTAGGCGCGTGGGCTCAGTAGTTGTGGCTCGCGGGCTCTAGAGCGCAGGCTCAGTAGCTGTGGCGCACGGGCCTAGTTGCTCTGCGGCACGTGGGATCTTCCCGGACCAGGGCTCGAACCCGTGTCCCCTGCATTGGCAGGCGGATTCTTAACCACTGCGCCACCAGGGAAGCCCCTATGTTTAGGTTATTTAATCCACCAGAAGTCACTTTTTATTTGCGGTGTGAGGTGGGAATGTAGCCACTATTCTTTTCAGCACTATTTACTTAAACACCCTTCTTTTGCTTATTGATTTGCGGTTCCAGCTTTAACTCTCCATTATTTTCCTTGGGGTCTGTTTTGTTTTTTCCTACACCAGTACATATTGTTTTTTAAGAAATTGCTATAACTTCGTATTATATCTTAATATCTGGTAGGACAAGTCTTTCTCTGTCCTCTTCTTCTACACAAATTGACTTACCTCTTTCAAGGCCTTTATTCTTTCCATTTCTTCTTCTTTTCTTAATTCCCATATAAACAAGCTCATTGCATTGGCAGAATGGGAAGACCTCCTTCCTCTTGGGTCCTGAGTAGAGCTACTCCTTCATGGGAGCTAATGCTTCAACCACGACAAATTTCTTTCTAGCTTTTGTTTTATTTCAGGACCCAAAAGAAGCCCCTGAGGAAGGCAACCCCATTTTATGGATGAGGACGCTGAGGCTCAGAGAGAGGTAGGGATTTCCAGACATGCACAGTGAGTTAGCCAGAAGGGTGGGACTTGAACCCATGCTTTCTGAGCCTCTGTCCTTGGCTCTTATCACCACACCATGCTAACATACAGCGTTCAAAGACCATAGACAACTCATGCTCCAAAGCCCAAATACTTGCCACCCAGTCTCCATCCAAATGAGCGAGATAAAGAGACAGTATGGCCAGAATTGCTTTGAAGAGGCAAAAGCTGAAGACCAATAGGCATTTCAAGGCAGGCCATCAAGCAGAGTGGGGAGGCTACGGTCAAAGCAGAGGATGGTTTGGGAGACAGTGGAAGTAGTTCTGGAGCCAGATGTGGGGACATTGCAGGCGTGGCCATGGCAACTCAGTGCTAGTGACATTGCAGTTTAATGGATCTTAACAAATCAAGTTCTCCTACACTTCAGCAGGCAAACAGGGAGCATGGGTCAAAGGAGGGAGAAAAGGACATGGTGGCTCCCGTGACTGCAGTGAGAAAGCCAGTAGTAGGTTCTGCAGGCAGAGATGGTGCACATAGCAGGGGTTCCTTGAAGAGGGGCTGGGAATCTAAATAGGGACTCAGCCTGAGCAGCAGATCAGTGGAAAGGCTTGATCCAGGCACCCTATGACCATAGACGTTGCCCCAGTGGAGTCTCACAGGACCCAGCTACCCATCAGCACTCCAGCTCCATCTGAGTAAGCATTTTTTCAAGGTCAGGGCTACTGCCTCAGAATGGGTGCCCTCCTTGTCCCTGGAGGTGTGCAAGGAGTGGTTGCATGGCCACAGGAAGGTGGAGGATGAACACGTGTGTTTGGGGTGGAGATCGTTCTACACCACTGGCCCACTGGTTCACAAGCAGACTTGAGACTCACCTTGGGGTTGGGTTAAAAACACAGATGCCGGTTCCTACTCTGCTGATTCCACCCTTAGGCTGGGGAACCAGTAGTTTAGGGCAGTGCTTCTCAAACTATCTGGGATGGAAAGACTAGTTTTTCAACCTCTATTTTATCACAATCTATATTTTACAAAAGGCAAAATCACACCTTTCTCTGTTGCAGCCATGTCAAGCTGCCAAAACAGTACCTAAACACCTACTCTTGTTGCTGTACCTATTTATCAACCAGTACAGCTTTGCCTGGCATGACTTCAGAGGACCCATTCTTCTAGCGATCACTGCCAACCTGGAGGTTCTAGGCCGCTGTGCCTCTGCTTCTGGTCAGCAAAGGCTGGCCTGCCTCTACTCCAACTTGTGAGGCTCCCCTGGGGCCAGGGCCTTTGGGCTTGGTTCACCAGCGGAGAACCCAGTTGGCTCTGTGTTTGCCTTGGCTGCTCAATTTCCCACTCTCTGTGAAGGTAGAAGATGCCATAATTCCTTCCCAGAGCTCAAAGAGCAATGGAGCAAGATGCTTGTCTAGTCTTTCATTTAGAGCGCCCAGGCCTTCCTATTCTGCACTGTAAGTGCTAAACAAAGCATACACTGATTTTGCGAAAACCTGGCCTGGACCAAAGGGGTCCACAGTGGTCTCTGAAGTGGAGTTCCCAAACGAGAGGCCCAACTTCTTTGGCTGCGCTCCAGAGGCTGTTGTCCAGAAGGTGGAAGAGATTTAGGGTGGGTTTTACTGCAGGATAACAGCTGCGCAAAAGCTCCTAGGGCAGGCCAAGGAAAGACTATGTTGAGGGAAATGAGCTATCTGATGTCAAAGGAATGGAATGTGCCACGGTGATCACTGAGGCTCTGTACCACTTGAATGTTCAAAAAGGGATGTTGGCTAAGATGCCTGGTGTGACTGATCTACGTTCACTTTCTCTCATGGCCACAAAGACAAATTCATTGCCTCAACACTTACTTAACATCTTCTAGCTGCTAGTCCCTGTGCTGAGCCCTGGCAAGGTAGGTGAAGAATCACACGTGGCCCCAACTCTGGAGATGCATGCAGCTCACATTCCTGTGGGGAGGTAGAAAGTAAACCTCCCTAATGGGGCACAATCACCAAAGCACTGACCAGGCTGGGTTGTCAGCTCCAAGCGGGCAGGGATTGTCATCTGGCTTGTTTACTACTGTGTGCTCAACGCCTGGAGATTGCTCAGTATTTGTTCAATGAAAGCTCTTTAATGTTCCTAATGTGGGCACTGTGGTTGACGGACAGTTTTATCTGTCAACTTGGGCAGGCTAGGGTCCCCAATTAGTCAATCAAACACTGATCTAGGTGTAGCTGTGAAAGTATTTTGTAGCTATGGTTCACCTCTACACTTGGTTGACTTGAAGTAAAGGAGATTACCCTTGATAATGTAGGTGGGCCTCAGCCCATCAGTTGAAAGACCTTAAGAAAAAAACTGAGGTATCCATGAGAAAGAAGTTCCACCTATGGATGGCAGCATCAGCTCCTGCTTGAGAGTTTCCAGCCTGCCCTTCCTGATGGCCTGTCATATGGATTTCAGACTTGCCTAGCCAGCCACACGATTGAGTTACAAAATGACTGCAATAAATTGAGTAAGCCAATTCCTTGCAATAAATCTACCTCTATCTCTATCTCTCTACTATCTGTCTATCTATCTATCTATCTATCTATCTACTTATCAATCAATCAATCATCTATCTAAAGGATTCTACCAGAGAAACAGAATCAGTATATCTATATCGCTATCCTCTGGGACCACATCTCAACTCCACTCCAACCCCCAGGTTTCTTAGCCGTTGAGCATTATTCAAGCTGGCTGTGAGTTCTGCTGTCTTCCCCAGCGGTCTGTGAGTGTGCTGAGGGCAGGAACACAGTTGCCTTCCTGTATGTAACGATGGTGACTCAACATGGATTTGCCCTGAGTGGTCCTCCTGAAAGATCTTTGGATGAATAGATGTGCAGATGCTGGGAAGCTGAGGGCAAGGTGTACTGGTGATTTCTCCCTAGGCCAGCTCATCCACCTGTGGCTTCAGTGATGACCTCTGTGCCTGTGACTGCTAATCCTCCAGCTCCAGCTAAGACCTCTCCTCCGATCACCAGACCCATAGCTCTAATCACCTACTGGGCCTTGCAAGGCAACAAAGTCAATATTAGCAGCAGCTGAGCCTGGTACGTAGGCATCCAGACTCATGGGCCCAACTGCCCAGTTTAAATCTTCGCTCCTTCACCGACAAGCTGTGAAATTATTTAACCTACGGACTAAGTTACCTCATTTGAAAATGAAGCTCATCATCACCATCATCAGCATCATCATCTACCTTATAGGGTTTGAGGAAAAGTGAGGTAATACATGTAAAATGTAGAAAAAGGAGCCTGGAATACAGAATGTCCTCGACGGCACTAAAGACCTAATAGTTAATAATATCATGTTCCATTCCAATTGGTCTAGAGCAAAACTCAAGGTCTTCTTCAAGTTGTTTCCCCTGTCTTGTATTCTCCACTCAGGAAATGTGTCTACCATCCATACCCCTTCCACTTCCCAATATATAATTTTTTTACTATTTTTTATTTTTTTAATTAATTTTTATTGACGTATAGTTTATTTACAATGTATGTTAGTTTCTTTTTTTTAACATCTTTATTGGAGTATAATTGCTTTACAATGCTGTGTTAGTTTCTGCTGTATAACAAAGTGAAAGTGAATCAGTTATACATATACATATGTTCCCATATCTCTTCCCTCTTGCCTCTCCCTCCCTCCCGCCCTCCCTATCCCACCCCTCTAGATGGTCACAGAGCACCGAGCTGATCTCCCTGTGCGATGCAGCTGCTTCCCACTAGCTATCTATTTCACATTTGGTAGTGTATATATGTCAATGCCACTCTCATTTCATCCCAGCTTACCCTTACCCCTCCCCGTGTGATCAAGTCCATTCTCTACGTCTGCATCTTTATTCCTGTCCTGCCCCTAGGTTCTTCAGAACCACTTTTTTTTTAGATTCCATGTACATGTGTTAGCATACGGTATTTGTTTTTCTCTTTCTGACTTACTTCACTCTGTATGACAGTCTCTAGGTCCATCCACCTCACTACAAATAACTCAATTTCGTTTCTTTTTATCGCTGAGTAATATTCCATTGCATATATGTGCCACATCTTCTTTATCCATTCATCTGTTGATGGACACTTAGGTTGCTTCCATGTCCTGGCTATTATAAATAGAGCTGCAATGAACATTGTGGTACATGACTCTTTTTGAATTATGTTTTGCTCAGGGTATATGACCAGTAGTGGGAGTGCTGGGTCATATGGTAGTTCTATGTGTAGTTTTTTAAGGAACTTCCATACAGTTCTCCATAGTGGCTGTATCAATTTACATTCCCACCAGCAGTGCAAGAGTGTTCCCTTTTCTCCACACCCTCTCCAGCATTTATCGTTTCTAGATTTTTTGATGATGATGACCATTCTGACCGGTGTGAGGTGATACCTCATAGTAGTTTTGACTTGCATTTCTCTAATAATTAGTGATGTTGAGCAGTTTTTCATGTGCCTCTTGGCCATCTGTATGTCCTCTTTGGAGAAATGTCTATTTAGGTCTTCTGCCCATCTTTTGATTGGGTTGTTTGTTTTTTTAGTATTGAGCTGCATGAGCTGTTTATATAATTGGAGATTAATCCTTTGTCCGTTGATACGTTTGCAAATATTTTTTCGCATTCTGAGGGTTGTCTTTTCTTGTTGTTTCTAGTTTCCTTTGCTTTGCAAAAGCTTTTAAGTTTCATTAGGTCCCATTTGTTTATTTTTGTTTTTATTTCCATTACTCTAGGAGGTGGGTCAAAAAAGATCTTGCTGTGATTTATGTCAAAGAGTGTTCTTCATGTGTTTGTTGGCAATCTGTATCTCTTCTTTGGAGAAATGTCTGTTTAGGTCTTCTGCCCATTTTCTTTTTAACATCTTTCTTGTAGTATAATTACTTTACAATGGTGTGTTAGTTTCTGCTTTATAACAAAGTGAATCAGTTACACATATACATATGTTCCCATATCTCTTCCCTCTTGCATCTCCCTCCCTCCCACCCTCCCTATCTCACCCCGCTAGGTGGTCACAAGCCATGTAGCTGATCTCCCTGTGCTATGCGGCTGCTTCCCACTAGCTATCTATTTTATGTTTTGTAGTGTATATATGTCCATGACACTCTCTCACTTTGTCACAGCTTACCCTTCCCCCTCCCCATAGCCTTAAGTCCATGCTCGAGTAGGTCTGTGTCTTTATTCCCATCTTACCCCTAGGTACTTCATGACCTTTTTTGTTTCCTTAGATTCCATATATATGTGTTAGCATATGGTATTTATTTTTCTCCTTCTGACTTACTTCACTCTGTATGACAGACTCTAGGTCCATCCACCTCACTACAAATAAGTCAGTTTCGTTTCTTTTTATGGCTGAGTAATATTCCCTTGTATATATATGCCACATCTTCTTTATGCGTTCATCTGTTGATGGACACTTAGGTTGCTTCCATATCCTGGCTATTGTAAATAGAGCTGCAATGAAAATGTTGGTACATGACTCTTTTTGAATTATGGTTTTCTCAGGCTATATGCCCAGTACTGGGATTGCTGGGTCGTTTGCTAGTTATATTTGTAGTTTTTAAGTAACCTCCATACTGTTCTCCATAGTGGCTGTATCAATTTACATTCCTACCAACAGTGCAAGAGTGTTCCCTTTTCTCCACACCCTCTCCAGCATTTATTGCTTCTAGATTTTTTGATGATGGCCATTCTGACCGGTGTGAGGTGATATCTCATTGTAGTTTTGATTTGCATTTCTCTAATGATTAATGATGTTGAGCATTCTTTCATGTGTTTGTTGGCAATCTGTATATCTTCTTTGGAGAAATGTCTATTTAGGTCTTCTGCCCATTTTTGGATTGGGTTGTTTGTTTTTTTGATATTGAGCTGCATGAGCTTCTTGTATGTTTTGGAGATTAATCCTTTGTCAGCTGCTTCATTTGCAAATGTTGTCTCCCTTTCTGAGGGTTGTCTTTTCGTCCTGTTTATGGTTTCCTTTGCTGTGCAAAAGCTTTTCATTTCATTCTTTTACAGGTAGCTGTCCAGTTTTCCCAGCACCACTTATTGAAGAGACTGTCTTTTCTCCATTGTATATTCTTGCCTCCTTTATCAAAGATACGGTGACCATATGTGCGTGGGTTTATCTCTGGGCTTTCTATCCTATTCCAATGATCTATATTTCTGTTTTTGTGCCAGGACCATACTATTTTGATTACTGTAGCTTTGTGGTATGGTCTGAAGTCTGGGAGCCTGAATTCCTCCAGCTCCGTTTTGCTTTCTCAAGAATGCTTTGGCTATTCGGGGTCTTTTGTGTTTCCATACAAATTGTGAAATTTTTTGTTATAGTTCTGTGAAAAATGCCATTGGTAGTTTGATAGGAATTGTATTGAATCTGTAGATTGCTTTAGGGAGTATAGTCATTTTCACAATGTCGATTCTTCCAATACAAGAACTTGGTATATCTCTCCATCTGGTTGTATCATCTTTAATTTCTTTCATCAGTGTCTTAATAGTTTTCTGCATACAGGTCTTTTGTCTCCTTTGGTAAGTTTATTCCTATGCATTTTATTCTTTTTGTTGCAATGGTAAATGCGAGTGTTTCCTTAATTTCTCTTTCAGATTTTTCATCATTAGTGTATAGGAATGCAAGAGATTTCTGTGCATTAATTTTGTATCCTGCTACTTTACCACATTCATTGATTAGCTCTAGTAGTTTTCTGGTGGCATCTTTAGGATTCTCTGTGTATAGTATCCTGTCGTCTGCACACAGTGACAGTTTTACTCTTCTTTCCCGATTTGTATTCCTTTTATGTCTTTTTCTTCTCTGATTGCCGTGGCTAAAACTTCCCAAACTATGTTGAATAATAGCGGTGAGAGTGGGCAACCTTGTCTTGTTCCTGATCTTAGAGGAAATGGTTTCAGTTTTTCACCATTGAGAAAGATGTTGGCTGTGGGTTTGTCATATATGGCCTTTATTATGTTGAGGTAGGTTCCCTCTATGCCTACTTTCTGGAGAGTTTTTATCACAAATGGGTGTTGAAGTTTGTTGAAAGTTTTTCTGCATCTATTGAGATTTTCATCTGTTTTTTATCCTTCAGTTTGTTAATACAGTGCATCACATTGATTGATTTGCATATATTGAAGAATCCTTGAATTCCTGGGATAAGCCCCACTTGATAATAATGTATGGTCATTTTAATGTGCTGTTGGATTCTGTTTTCTAGTATCCCAATATATTTTTAATTGTGTCAACTTTAATTCTTAAAGATCTCCTTTTTCCATCCTTACTGTTACCATCCTGGTCCCAGCCTCCAACATCTCTTTCCTGGATGACTGCCTAAGCCTCCTAAATGGTCTCCCTGACTCTGTTCTTGCCCACTTTCTCAAAGTCTACTCCTAATACAGCAGCCCAGAGGAACCCTACGTAGCCTGTACCTCCAGTTACAGGAGAAAGAACCTTCCAGTTCTTTCCATGTCATGAAGAATCAAATCTAAACTCTTCCCCCTGGCCTTCAGGCTGTGCCTAATCTGGCTTCCGGTCACCTCTCTGACCTCTTCTTCTGCATCTCTCCCCATTCTCCACTATGTTCTGGCTACACCGACTCCTTGGCTCTTTCTCAAACACAGATGATCATCTTACCTCAAAGCCTCTATTGGTCTCCTTGGCTGAAACCTAGTTAATTCCTCCTATTTATGCCTCAATTCATATACTATCTCTCCAAGGAAGACTTCCCTGACCTCCTACACTAGATTAAATTCTCCATTATGTGTTCTCATTGCATCCCAGATTCCACTTTCATAGCTCTTAGCCCAGATGTCATAACTTTATTGGTATGCTCATCTGATTCATATCTTTCTCTTTCACTAAAACTAAAAGCTTCATAAGGGCAGAAACTTTATCTAGTTTGTTCAAATCTGCTTCCAGTAGCTAGAAGAGTATCTAGCACATAGCAGATGCTCAAAAGTTATTAAAAGGCTGAATAATTGAGGCAACTTTTGATTTGGTGTTGGGAGATGAGCAGGTTTTTTTTTTAACAATTTAATTTACACGAGATTGTCATTTGGGTGGTGTAGAAAGAGGAAAAGGGATTCTAGGTGAGTAAACAACATGACCAAATGCCTGAAACCCTGGAAATTGAAGGTGGGTTGAGATAAAGGTGGGGGTCTTGGAATGGCTGAAGAAGGTATATGCGGGGCAAGCTGGGAGGTGAAATTGGAGATTGTAGCAGGGGCATGACATGTCAGACCTTGTGCTCCAGGTTAAAGAGCTTCATTTTTGTCTGGAGGGTAAGGAGGGGCTATGGAAGGGGTAAGCTATGGGAAAGAATGCCCTCAAATGAAGACTCTGCCTCCTACAGCTGGCCCCAGGCATCTCTCATTCATAATAAGCCACCTCCAAGTGCTTGGGGTGTATTTTTGCAAGCCAGGCTAAGCCCCATGGAGTCCCAACAATTCACCTTCTTTCTTAGGTTACATTTTCCCAAGCTTAAGAGCCCTTTTTTTCTCTTGAGAAAAGCGTGTGCTAACTCCTCAGCACCAGATGTTCCATTAACATTCATTGTTCAAAGTTAGACAACTGGGGTCAAGGGCCACGGCTATAAGTTTGGAGAGAAACTGTTGGTGCTTCTGAGAGGGGTTAGAGTCACTATAACCTCCAGATTTCAGTGCCTGGGAAGTGGACCTATGGCCAGAGTGAGGACAGACAGAATGAGAAAGAGATGACAGAGAGAGAGACAAACAGACACAATCTGAAAGCAAGCCAGAGAGAGGGTGAGAAAGACAGAGACAAATGACCACGAAGGCCTAGGAGCCACAGAGAGATGACACCAGTGAGAAAGGCTCAGAGGCCTAGTCAGAAACACAGATGTGTGTAACTGGTGGGTTGACTTGCTCAGCTCCTGATAAACAACTTCTTCCTTTCAGTGAAAGGCATGTATGAGCTCTGGAGTTGGAAGTTAAGTGAAAAAAGAAAGAATACCAAGGGAAGCCAAGTGAAAAATAAGCTTGTTAGCTGGTTAAGAAGTTTATCAGCAAAATTTTTATATCCATTGCTTTTCTTCCTTTCAAGCCCAAACTGTGAAAAGTATGCATGAAGGTAGGTACACAGGCTTCTCACCCACAGAGAGGAGCCCAAAATAACTAATGACTGTCTGGGCACCCTGCTGAGGGTTTTGTCCCTAATCCGCCTCATAGTCTAGCCTCAGTCTTGGCATCTGGGGGGATCCTTGGAGACTCCACTCAGCCCTCCACTCAGTCCCACACCTCAGTCTGTGTCTCTAGGGCAGGAGAAAAGAGCCACTGCTGCAGCACTCTGGGATTTGCCTTGACACTGGTATCTGAGAGTTGGGTAACATTCAATGCTAAATGGAAAGAAAGAATGATGTTTTCTGTTTTTTTACTGCTGTACTGGAGAAGGGACTGTGCGATGGCCTGTCTCTGCTTTTATTTTCAAAGTCAGTTAGAAGGAAGCTTCAAGATACATGCACCCCAATGTTCATTTCAGTGCTGTTTACAACAGCCAAGACATAGAAGCAACCTGAAAGTCCATTGACAGATGAATGGATAAAGAAGATGTGGTGTGTGTGTGTATATATATACATATACATACATACAATGGAATATTGCTCAGCCATAAAAAAGAATGAAATAATGCCATTTGCAGCAACATAGATGGACCTAGAAAATATCATACTAAGTGAAGTAAGTCAGACAGAGAAAGACAAATGTCATATGCTATCACTTATATGTGGAATGTAAAATATGACACAAATGAACTTGTTTACGAAACAGAAATAGACTCACAGACATAGAAAACAAACTTATGGTTACCAAACGGGAAACGGAGCGGGGAGGGATAAATTGGGAGATTGGGATTAACAGGTACTCACTACTATATATAAAATAGATAAACAACAAGGTCCTGCTGTAAAGCACAGGGAACTCTGCTCAATATTCTGTGATATCCTATATGGGAAAGGGATCTGAAAACGAATAGATATATGTATATTTATAGCTGAATCACTTTGCTGTACAGTAGAAACTAACACACCATTGTAAATCAACTATACTCCAATAAAATTTTTTTAACATCTTTATTGGAGTATAATTGCTTTACAATGGTGTGTTAGTTTCTGCTTTACAACAAAGTGAATCAGTTATACAT